>NC_135735.1:30222500-30320000 GCF_041903045.1 Epinephelus lanceolatus | reverse complement strand
CTCCTCCTCCACCCTTCTCACAATTCTTCACCTCAGCTTCGCTATCTTTACTCCCTCTTTCTTGTTTTTGTCTGCTGTTTCGTTCTTTATGCCTTTCTACTCTCATTTTCCCCTCTCTACTTCCTCAGCCCCTTCCATAGATCGTTTGTCTAAATGTCAGATGGCCACATCAGCTACTGTTGGTATTATGAAAAGCTTTCTGGTCGGCACCACAGAAAGAGAGACATGGGAGAGAAAGAGCGAGGTAGGGTGAGTGTGTGGTTGTGGTGGTGGGGGGGCCTGGGCTGACGCTGCAGTTTTCTTGTGTTTCTGGCAGTGAAGAGAAAGAAGATGATGTCTGAAAATAGAGTGAACATGTTTAAAAATGATATGGGGTGTGGGGTGGGTGTAAGAGAGGGAGAGAGTGAGTCGGCTTATACAGAAGAAAAATGAGATAAGAGGAGTGGAGGGAGAGAAGAGGGTGAGAGGCTAGAATGAAAAAAACGGGAGGAGAAGGAGAGAAATAAAGAGAAAGGGAGAGGGAGAGCCTGCATGTCTACATGCCTCTAATCTGTTGATGGTTGAGGGGAAGCAGACAATAAGCCATTATCTCTATAAGACTTAGCTTTAGCTGCAGCAGTATGGCGCTGCATACTGCTAGTGCCAAAGCTGCTTCCAGCACAGTTACGTACCCAGGATGCACCGACATCCATACAGGAACAGGATGGCACATCAAGACAGTTTACATAAGGAAGATGATAAAACATCAACATACACAGCTCAATAATAATAATCTAATAAGAAGATCCAACATGTGAGGAATCAAAGCCAAGTGTTGAGTTTTCATCTCTTATGAAGAAGAGAATGTCCGCTTCTGCTGTAAACATGTCGGGTGATGCTTTTGAGTTGTTTTTATTTGTCAGGAATTTATTTTCTCTGAGGTACCAAAACGTGTTACATGAGCTTTCTCTGGTTAAACTGGGATAACTAAAGCCTTTTAGTGCTGACTAACTCTACAAAACTCTGGAAATGGACTTGAAGTAATTCACTAGCATAGCAACAATAAGGATACAAACAACCTGGAAACAACCCATGATACAATAGTTTATGTAGGAGCTGTTGATTGCACTGTCATTCTCTCCATTCAAAAAGAATATCTGATTTTTGAACACTTACTGTCTAGTCCTCAAATAAAATACAGGTGCTATTTTTTCAAACATTTTATCTATAGTGTGTGTGTGTGTGTGTGTGTGTGTGTGTGTGTTATATGCGGATAGGGCTGCCCCCTGATAGTTGACCAAACGTTAGTCGACCAGAAAGGTCATTAGCCGGCAAGATTTCATTAGTCGCTTAGTTGCAGAAAACCTCTTGAAGCTCCGCCTTGTCAAAATAAATCAAAACCTATACAACTGGACCATGTGGGAATTTAATTTGAAAGGACAGACACAGGAAGTGGCCATGCTCAGCAGTCAGACAGGAGTCACATTAATTAACAGGGCTGGTAGCTGTGGTTATTACACAGGCTAGTTAATAACATGTCGGGCAGGAAATCCAAAGTGTGGGATCATTTTGAGAAGGTGAAGGATGAACCCAAGGTGATATGTAAACTCTGCTGGCAAACATTTACCTATCATTCGTTGACTACAAACATGACGTATCATCTAAAACATGTGAGTAGCTACATGCCCATTAGCCACTCAGTGTGTGACGTGCACTTGTAGATAAAATATAGGCCTATATTAATGAAGGTTCATTAGCACGGTTTTGTATTTCTCTGTAATGTAGCAGTGTCAACAATGTTACTGATACTATTCTTTCTCACACCTTGAACTCAAACCATTGTGTTGCCCCGCCCAAAATATATAATTTAATGATTACATTAATATCATAAACATGCGGGTGACTAGTTGACTAATGGTCCTAAATGACGACTACAGGTAGACTAGGAAAATTCATAGTTGGGGGCAGCTCTATATACGGGGCAAAGACATTACAACTTTAATTACTTTAATATTCAACATATTGAGGAAACATTTTCAATGAATGTATCTGCCAAATGTTTATACAGAATATCTGCAAAACATACAAAAACATATTTATATATTTATATTTTAATATCTGCTCATGTCACCTAAAGCATGATTAAAATCTTTTTATGGATACATTAAAGCACTTCAAGCACTTGGTTAAAGTTAGGTAAAGATCAGGGTCCATGTTTAATAGTGAAAATGTCAGAAGTGCCTTGAAGCATGAGAAATGATGTGTTTACTTCATTAACACTTAACTGAAACCACTGAACTAAACCAGTGAAACCACTTAACTAATCTTGACTGAAGTGCCTTTGCCTCAACCACATGTGAGAATCAGGACTTGAAGCCTGGTCTCTAGTATCAAGGTTGCCATGCACCCAGACCAACATAGCAGAAAACATAGCACTTCCTACATTACATTTCCCTCAAAGTGCATTTGCCAAAACAAATTGTTTAATTCCAGTGTAATTCCAGACAAGGTTGAATAATTACAATGTGCACATTTTCAGAAAGTTAAATCTTTGTTAACATAATGAGCAGACGAATTCCAGCAGAGAGGTCGGATTCTATGATTGATTATAGTTATCAAATTTAGTTTTTGGTTTTATTTATTTGTCATTTAAATATAAAAAAAAGGAAAAATCTAGAAAGAGAGGTGTGTTGTACAGAGCAAGGTAGTCAGGAGTGCCAGGGGTATGACGTACATGCTGGGCACATAACTACACAAACAACCTCAGACTGGAAATAGACACACTGTATAGTACCTGCGTGCCAGTAAAGAAGAAGAGTCACGATAAAAAAAAAAAATGGCATGTAGATGGAAAAACTAATACTCTTTCCCATTGCCCTTGCACATTAGGTTTAATGTAGTTAATGTTGTGCATCAAGAGCTGTAAAGCTTACAGTTTTCCCTGTATTCTAATGAATATTTAATTATAAACCTGATGCACCTCCATACGCAGTTAAGACTGAATGATTAAAAAGTTAATGTACTTCCTGTGGTGGTTAGGTTTGTGTTGTTTTTTGATAAATTGGCACCGTGTGGAGACACATGCCTCTTTAGATGTCAGTAGGGCCCTTTTAGATTTTTAATGATATCTAAAAGAATTGGCAATAGTTTGATTGTTTTCATTTATGACATTCTGGTTCGATTCATATACACTCTGCTCGTTTCCCTTTTTTAATTGTACTGCACAAATGAGTGAGGAACACTAAGAATTGACCCTGCCAGGATTTTGGTTTTGACCCTTAAGTCCTTTCTTGTATTCACTAGGGTTGTAGTCAAACAAATAAAATCTTGGTTGAATGAAATTCTACCTACTCACTGACCAATCGATTGAGTGCACTCTACCTGGCAGTGTTGTGTGTCCACTCAAGCATTTTTTTCCTGAGACTAGCTTATGTTTTGTAATTCTTTGCACTGGCAGTGCTTCAGTTACACTATGAATGTCAGTGGCGTAAGCGTCTTTTCCGCACTGAGCGCTGCACATTTTGACTACTCTTTTCTTCCTGGTCGCCAAGAGTTGAAAAATGCTTAACTTTGGGTCAGCGCCTTTGCCCCAGGTGAAACGATGCACTTGTCGCTGTCACTTTTTACTCTGCTGTCCAATCACTGTGGGGGAGGGGCGGGACAAATACCACAAAGCCCAGCTGTCACATCAACAACAATGGAGGACAAATTAATACTGCTGGCAACATAGACTGGCGAGCCTGGCCTATCTCCCTGCCTGTCTTAGTCATCTTCATCCAGACCAAGGGCCAGAGCAAGTACTCCACCTTGTTACTTCCCTTTTGTATCATAGCAGCCAGACACAACCAAAGCGTCTCAGCTGGAAAAATGGTGCATTAATACTGAACACTCCTTTTCTTGTTTAGTTCTGACTCTGAGGGACAGAAAGCAGTCTGGGTGGTACATGGTGTTCAGATGATCAGAAATGTATTTTGGCCTTAAACCATTCAGTGCTTCATAAACCAATAGTAGTATTTTGAAATCAATTCTTTGACGGACAGGAAGCCAATGTAAAGACTTTAGAACTGGAGTGATCCATATGCTTGGGCTTAGCGAAGACTTGAGCAGCTGCGTTCGGAATCAGCTGCAGCTGTCTGATCAATTTTTGTGGGGAGACCTGTAAAGACATCGTTACAGTAGTCGAGTCTACTGAAGATAAATGCATGGACAAGTATTTCTAAATCCTGCTGCGATGTAAGTCCCTTAATCCTTATTATATTCTTAAGGTGATAGTGGGCTGACTTTGTAATTGCCATAATGTGGCTGCTGAAACTCCATGAATCCATGACTCCATCAAGATTTCAGACTTGGTCCGTGGTTTTTAACAGTGTTGACTGAAGCTGAGCACTGACTTTAAATTGTTTCTTCCTTGGCTCTAAAAAAACAATACCTCAGTTTTGTCTTTGTTTATTTGAAGAAAATTATGGCATGTCCAGTTTATGGAGATATATTTGTGTCGTTATTACATGCGAGAAAATAAATAAAGAAAGAAAAAAATGTTTGAGAGAAGCACATCTATGCCTGTGAATCCACCATGGTGGATGAATGATTCAGTTGAATTCGACTCCCAAGATGATCCTCACCTAGCTGTCAATTCGATTGAGACTGGCCAATAGGAACGTGGCCCCGCCCATGACATTATTTTCACAGTGAGAGCAAAATCCTGAGGAGAGCAAAGACTTAGGTTTTGAGAGAGAGAAGAAAAATGTTTTGAGAGAAACATTTTTTTTTTTGAGAGAGAAAATGTTTTCACACTGATAGCAAAAAATAATATTTGAGAGTAAAAAAAAAAGGTTTTTGAGAGTGTTTTTTTTTCTTGGAAATCATTTTTTAAATCTCAAATTATTTTTTTTATATTCTATGACAAAATACAGTACAGGCCAAAAGTTTGGACACACCTTCTCATTCAATGCGTTTTCTTTATTTTCATGACTATTTACATTGTAGATTCTCACTGAAGGCATCAAAACTATGAATGAACACATGTGGAGTTATGTACTTAACAAAAAAAGGTGAAATAACTGAAAACATGTTTTATATTCTAGTTTCTTCAAAATAGCCACCCTTTGCTCTGATTACTGCTTTGCACACTCTTGGCATTCTCTCCATGAGCTTCAAGAGGTAGTCACCTGAAATGGTTTTCCAACAGTCTTGAAGGAGTTCCCAGAGGTGTTTAGCACTTGTTGGCCCCTTTGCCTTCACTCTGCGGTCCAGCTCACCCCAAACCATCTCGATTGGGTTCAGGTCCGGTGACTGTGGAGGCCAGGTCATCTGCCGCAGCACTCCATCACTCTCCTTCTTGGTCAAATAGCCCTTACACAGCCTGGAGGTGTGTTTGGGGTCATTGTCCTGTTGAAAAATAAATGATCGTCCAACTAAACGCAAACCGGATGGGATGGCATGTCGCTGCAGGATGCTGTGGTAGCCATGCTGGTTCAGTGTGCCTTCAATTTTGAATAAATCCCCAACAGTGTCACCAGTAAAACACCCCCACACCATCACACCTCCTCCTCCATGCTTCACAGTGGGAACCAGGCATGTGGAATCCATCCGTTCACCTTTTCTGCGTCTCACAAAGACACGGCGGTTGGAACCAAAGATCTCAAATTTGGACTCATCAGACCAAAGCACAGATTTCCACTGGTCTAATGTCCATTCCTTGTGTTTCTTGGCCCAAACAAATCTCTTCTGCTTGTTGCCTCTCCTTAGCAGTGGTTTCCTAGCAGCTATTTGACCATGATTGCCTGATTGGCGCAGTCTCCTCTTAACAGTTGTTCTAGAGATGGGTCTGCTGCTAGAACTCTGTGTGGCATTCATCTGGTCTCTGATCTGAGCTGCTGTTAACTTGCCATTTCTGAGGCTGGTGACTGGGATGAACTTATCCTCAGAAGCAGAGGTGACTCTTGGTCTTCCTTTCCTGGGTCGGTCCTCATGTGTGCCAGTTTCGTTGTAGCGCTTGATGGTTTTTGCGACTCCACTTGGGGACACATTTAAAGTTTTTGCAATTTTCCGGACTGACTGACCTTCATTTCTTAAAGTAATGATGGCCACTCGTTTTTCTTTAGTTAGCTGATTGGTTCTTGCCATAATATGAATTTTAACAGTTGTCCAATAGGGCTGTCGGCTGTGTATTAACCTGACTTCTGCACAACACAACTGATGGTCCCAACCCCATTGATAAAGCAAGAAATTCCACTAATTAACCCTGATAAGGCACACCTGTGAAGTGGAAACCATTTCAGGTGACTACCTCTTGAAGCTCATGGAGAGAATGCCAAGAGTGTGCAAAGCAGTAATCAGAGCAAAGGGTGGCTATTTTGAAGAAACTAGAATATAAAACATGTTTTCAGTTATTTCACCTTTTTTTGTTAAGTACATAACTCCACATGTGTTCATTCATAGTTTTGATGCCTTCA
Source organism: Epinephelus lanceolatus (assembly GCF_041903045.1). Taxonomy (NCBI): domain Eukaryota; kingdom Metazoa; phylum Chordata; class Actinopteri; order Perciformes; family Serranidae; genus Epinephelus; species Epinephelus lanceolatus. Next base: position 30,313,566 of record NC_135735.1, on the reverse strand, counting down.
GTGAGAATCTACAATGTAAATAGTCATGAAAATAAAGAAAATGCATTGAATGAGAAAGTGTGTCCAAACTTTTGGCCTGTACTGTACTTTCTCTCAAAACTTTTTTTAGTCTCAAATATTATTATTTTTTGCTATCAGTGTGAAAACTTTTTCTCTCATTTTTTTTTTTCTCTCAAACATTTTTTTTCCCTCACATATCATTTATTTTCCGGCATGTAATAAAGACACAAATATATCTCCATACAGTTGATGATCTGTTACTCAGTGCTTGTATTAGACCACAGTCCCCTGGGGATATGGTTATATACATTTGTGTGCTGTCTGTATAATTATGGTTACATTCTGTGGCTTTCTATAAAGAGCTGCTGGTGTTTTCAGCTGGAAAAAGTGCTTTGGTGGCTCCACAGCCTTATGAAAGTAACACCGGTGATTGGTTGGACAGGAGCAAATCAACTAACCAGTCGACCAACCAGACTAGAAGGTGTCGAACCCCTGTACTCAAGTTTGAAAAATGCCATCATCTCAAGTTTGTTGCTCTGATAAAGCCTTTTTCCTCTGAAAGCGGGACTGTAAAGTCACAAATATACACAGCTAAATATTATTTGGAGGAGGAATGGAACATCTTAAACTTCATAAAGGTGGCATTAAATTGCACAGGTGTTCTTGATATTGTGTCCACCCTCTGCACGATGCAGTACAGTCTACAGTGATCAAAAAGGATAAATGTCTCATAAATATACATGAAAAATCCACATTTTCTGTCTAATAATCTCTTTCAGTCGGTCTTCCTGGCGCTAGAAACAGGAGGGAGGCCAGATTTGACACCAATGCTGTTAAAAAGCTGACGTCACTGCACTGACTAAGACAGAGAACAGAGAGAGGTGTCACATAGCAAGCCTGCGCCTCCTCTCCTCTCCTCTCCTCTCCTCTCCTCTCTACTTTTCCTCTCCCCATTTCTTCTCTCCCCTCCCCTCCTAATTTTGATTTTCGCAGGCATTTTGTAGCATCCAGTAGCCTGCTGGTGTGGAGCTGTTTAGGGTGCATGAAGAGCTTTCTAAATGATGGCTAAATTTAACTAAATGACTTCCTCCACTCAGATCTGATATAATGTTCTCCCCTGCTCCTCTCCTCTCTCTGGATCTTTCTCTCGCTGCCTCATCCTTTTTAGCTGTTGTCCTTTTTCTTCTCCTTCCTCTCGCTCTCTCTGTTCTGAAGTGTGATTTCTATGTCTCAATCTCCCTCCCAACTACTCCCTCCCCTCTCCTGCCTATTTACCTTTTTCATCTCATTCTGTCTCCTGCTCCAACCACTCCCTCATCCTCTTGCTTCCTTTCTACTAATCGTTTTGTCTACTCTTTACTCGGGTTAGACTTTTCTCTGTCTCAATCTTTCCTCTGTCTGAAGTCTTAATAAGGTGGCTCTGAAGAAATTTTCTTTTAACATATTAGATAGGTAAGCTGGCAGTTGGCTGTCTGTCCGTCAGATCGATCCACTTTGCCCGTTTCTGTCCTCAATAATGTGCCTTTGACTGGAAGCAGCGACTAATTAGAGCATAGATCTTTTACCTGAGAATTATGGTCAGAAAATTGGAAAAGGATAATTGCTTGGAGATCAGCACGGTGACTCAGCCAGCCAACCAGCCTGTCTTTGTGGCACTCTATTCATTCACTAACAACCCCTCTGCAGTATAGCCTAATTACCTAATTTATATGTATAAAGTATATCACTCATTAGATTACCATGTATATCGTGTTGCCATATAATTATGTCATAATATAATGTAATATAATGCTATGTTGAAGCTGTAATTCATATGACCTAATCTACTGTATCCAATTACCGTATTTATGAGTTTGTGATTTATATATTGATACTTTTACGTACTATACATGTAATGGCACATGATAATATAATGATGCATCAAAACTCTAATTTAGTTAAATATATTTAATTATTTTATGGACCCAATGAGCCACAGAAATAAGGTATAAATTATTCTATTAACCACAGGTTCAGTATTATAAATTAATGTAATATAATTATAATTATAATATGATATAAAATTTCATATAATGTAATAAAATGTTAAGGCTCTTATCTGAATCTGCGTGTTGTGTATCCTTACCTCAGAGGAATACCACACACATATTAGACCACCAGGAACAGTTGACATAACATAACACCACTGCCCACTGCATCAGCCTCACTTAACAAGTTTTCTTTTTTGAATTATGTTGTCTCTGCAGCTTATAGCCCATCATACAGCCATTATGTATCAAGCATGCCAGTGTTCAGCTTTGGAGTATGCAGGATGATCAAAAATTAGTGTAAACAAAAAATAAAATAAAGAAAACTGTACTCATGTCCACCATGTTTAGATTTTGTTACCTTTGTGAAACAGAATCATGTCACCTATACCCTGACTCTTTGTTTTTAAGTCAGAGTTAAAATAGTTAGTTTAAGAAGGAAAAGCATTTCACCATATGAGTCAAGGTTGCTTTTACATTCTGGGAAACATGCTTATTAACTTTCCCGCCCAGAGTTAAATGAGGAGATTGATCCAACTCTTAGGTCTGTACCCTACTTACATGCACTGAGCTGGAGCAGGGGGGACGATTAGCTTAGCTTAGCATAAAGACAGAAAGCAGGGTGAACCAGCTAGCCTTGCAAAAATCTGCCTACCAACACCTCCAGGCTCACTCATTGACATGTTGTATCTTGTTTGTATAACCTGTACAGTACATGAACAGAAATGTATTAATGACAAGTTGTGGTTGTCTAATCAGACCTGTTGAACATTACCAAACGAGCACCACTAAGTATTTTTGGAAAATATATAAATCTTTCTGCATATTGAATGGCCACCGTTCTCCAGACACCAGGAGAAATTCAAGTTCATCTTTTGTGATGGTGAAAAAATGTTTCTCGTTCCGATGTTGAAAGCTCACAGATCTCATCATCAACTCTGCTGTGCTTTTACATATTTTAGAAAGATAAGTGAAAGAAATAATTACATGAAATGGATGGAAACTGTAAAGATACTGCATATCTTACATGTTTTCAACACAGGTTGGTTTGTGCATCAGTTACGTACAGTAAGCCACACTGCCTCAAAAGGAATCAGTCTGCAAACCCCGGCTCAGCAGGCTGCTCTGTCAACATGACTGATATGTTAATCAGAGTATTATTTAGGGTTGAATGTGGAAATCATTGATTAATGCATCATATCTAGAATGTCATGCAAAATGTGTCATCTGCAGCCTTGTTTTTATTAAAACACTGCATACAAAGTATTGGATACTGTTAGTAATCACTGTTTATGATGACTGTGATTAGTCATCTCGCTTGCCAATTGAAAATTATACATTTTTAATTTGTTGTGAATAACATGGTACAGCAAAATATTGTCTTCATGGTACAATCCTGCAATTTGTTTCAGTGAAGATGAGTCAGAGTTTTTGTAATAAACTCTGACTTTGCTTTATTTGTATGTGAAAAACGTTTGAGATTGAATTCCTACTGCACAGGCGAGAAAGTTTAGTGGTTAATCTCTTAACAAAAAAAGAGTTGTAACTTCTTGTCGCACAATCACATCAAGCATTAGCCCGTTTGAGCTAATTTATGATTGCCACGTGTCTCCAGCGTATCTGGAAAAAATGCACCTTATAAACTCAACAACGTGCATCATGGTGGCCTGGGACCTTTTGTTGCATGTCGTTTCTTCTCTCCTCTTAGCCCCAATGTCCCTAATTATAAAGCTAAACCAATCACATTTAGTAAAAAAATAACCTCCCTCAAAAATTGCCTGACAAAAATATTGTGATACATATATGCTCAAAGTCACAATATTCAATCAAAACACACTAAGTGGAAAACAACACTTGACCAACACTGGCCAGCTCACATACTCCACCCACTGTGTTACTGCCTCCTCCTCACAATGTGAAAGGACAAAGTATTACTAGAGATTTTCTCAGAACAATTATTATACTAAATATGGTATTTTATAGATGTCATGATAAAATTTACCATGAAATAGAAGCTGAATACTGTTAACACAGCTCTCCTTCTTAAATATCTCCTCTTCCATGCTTAATGTGCACTTGATTTGAACTGAAGTAAAACTAAACCTGCCTTAAAGGTGGTTTTTATTTTATTGTAATTCAAGTTAGGGCTTCATAATTAGTTGAAATATAAAGAAATTTCAGCATGGCCAAGTGCAATATTCAAATTGCAGGAGTTGGACTTTTTTTTTTGATAAAGGTGAAATTTGTCACAACATTTCATTATAAATAAAACACTGTGATGCTACAGAGATGCCCTGACCTAAAAATCATATTCAAGACAAAAGGGAGCATGCTTGTTTGGTACAGACACCAGCAAAAATCACATCATCATCATTTTCAGATTCTTTTCAGTAAAAATGAAATGCAAAACTCCGACGCTTATGGCAAAATCTGTCAAAATGATTGCAATATGATTTTTCTGCATACCCTGCAGCCCTAAATTTTGTATACATTTTCATGTAGAGATCCACCAAATACTCGACAGTGCTTCACAGTCAGCTCTTAGATTCATTATCTGTGATGCTGTTGAAATGTGTAACATCTGTGTCAAGGTTAGGAACCAGCACGAGAAGACATGGCAGGTCTGTCTACATGGCATACGTGTTTTCTGGTGCCACATTGTTAAAAGTGTATGAGCATACTTTATAATGCATGCAGAGCAAGACATACCAGCAGTGACATACGTCGGCGAGGCTCGCAGAATGAAACCATTGACTCTGGTCTTGTCATCCACATTTCCTCTTCTTTCTTCCACTCCACCAAGATATTACAACATGACAGGAGTCAAAGACCTCTGGCCAGCTGCACTATTACTCAGAGTACAACTGTCAACGTTCATATCCAGTATTTTCCCTTCCTCCCTCTCCTTTCTCTTTAATCTTCTGAGCAACAGTGATATAATTGAGATTGACCTCTGTTACTGCAAACATAGCATGTGTCTTCTCCATGACGATAAGTGTTCAGTGAATCCAAACACCAGTGATATGAAAACATGCATCACTAGATATGATATCACTCAGGGCCTAGCTCTGAGCTGTAAAATCACTGTATCCATATCGCCAATGACATAATCAAGAAATGACCAGTGGTGCATGAATCAAAACAATTACACACCCAGAAGGTTCGTACAGTGTTTGGTACCTAGACCGCCAGTGATTTGGATCTTATCTGCTAAGCATATTGGGCACCGAGAGCTAGTGAATATTTCAACATATCAAAGCTTTGTTTGTAAAATTTTCTCAGTGACGGCAGCAGAGATGCTTTCCTGTTGTAGCTTGTAACCGTAAGCCTGAGCTAGAAAAGAACAATCGTGCACGCAGGCTCTTTTTCCACGAATCCATGCTAACCAGTCAAATGAAGTGTTGTTTGCACAGGTAAGGTATTACCTAATTAATGATTTACCTAAACATTTTCCCATGCAGTCTATCTCTGTGAGTACTGGCAGTGTCTTGCTGTAATGACTCACTGCAAGTGCAGAGGAATACAGAACAAGAAGAATATAAACAATGTTACACACTCAGTTCTTTTTCTACATGACTTGAAGGAGTGATTGACATTCCACATGACTTACCACCCAGCTGTCAATCCTGGATCTATTATATCCAGTGAATACCAGCCAATCAGCACGGCAGCTAGGGTGGTAACTCCCCGCTGATGTGAGTCTTCTTATATTCAGTGCCTTTGACGCAAAGGATAGCTTCACCATTCTCCATCCTGGCCTCTAGTCACATGTTGCTTATCATTTTCCAAATTCATCTAAAGACAAAAATGTTTATACCTGTAAAAAAAAAACAAAATAAAAAAAAACATGACAAAGAAACAACACAGCAGCAACATAAAAAAGCCTGCCATCATAATTTCCTCTCGGCTGAATCATACTGCCTCCCTGGTCACTGCCTCCCCAATTCTGTTTACTTTTGCATGTCTTTGTGCTCTCAATGCAACGAATTGTAAACAAAATGGAGACAAAGGCAGATACTTTTGGACAGTTTCTCCTCAAAGGCATTTGCACTCGATAGTACACCCAAAAGTGAAGAAGAAATTGTGTAAAGGTTAAAACAAAACAAAGCAAACATTTGTTGAGAGAGAGGTTCAAACCTTGTGTTACTTTTGCTTCACTACACACCTGGCCTGTGTAAATTGTTGAGTCAACTCAGTGTCACTCCCAACACTTCAAATACTGATGCTTGGTCAGTGGCCCTCGGTGTTGATACCAGTGCACTTAGGCACCCTTTAGCAGTGGTGAGACACACAGGGTGGCGGCATTTGACGCTCGGGACACCTGATGGAGTATAAGGAGCTGGCGAGAGGGGACGGGGATGGGTCAAATAATGTCTGGATGCTGTTTGTGTCCCTTGTGAAATGAAAAATCAGTTGACTTATTTTAACAACATTGTGTGCCAGTATGTTCCGCATACATGCTACTGACATATGTCACATTATTTTTTTGACATATGTCACATGACATTACATTACGTTGATAACGAACCTACTTATTGCAAGCCAAACCATGATGCTTTTTCTAAATCTAACCACATGCTTTTTTGCCTAAACCTAAAAAAGTAAAACACACAATGCATGTAACAAGCCACCAGAACAATCAAAACTGATGCTGGAGGGTAACTAGAGTGTCATTATTTGATGTGTAGGGCCACTGACTAAATGAGTTTGGAGTGAGCAGCATGTGTTGGTTGAGTGGCATTGTTGTTGTATTGTTGTATTCAGTAAGCATATATTTATATGTGTGTTCAAATGCAGCCCCCACATTTCACTGTCATAAAACGTTTCAGGCGCTGACAGACAAGCACTGAGTTTAAAGGCCTTAACCATTCTGCTTCAGCTCCTCCTCCCTGGGCTTAAACAGTCACGGTAGAGAGAGACATTTCATTTTCTTCTCCTCTCATGAGGTCGAAGACTTAAGTTCAGACGTCTGTAGTATCCATAGCTCTGCTGACAGAACAAGTTGTGACCTCTGTCTTTCTTTCCACTGCGTGCCCAATAACTCACATTTAACTCAGTTTCACATTCTGTGAAGTGGCTCTTGCAGCGACCTCTGCACTTACAGGAAGCAGCTACATAGTAGTTTCTATCCAGGGTGCTATATGTGGACGTGGTGTGATAGTTATGCAGCTGCCATGTTCTGTCATGGTTATCTTGCCAGCCTACATTCCCTGGGCCCACGCATGACAGCATCAGTAATGGCTTCACAAATGTACAGCTCCATATCTTTGGGATTAACGGTACATCTCCTGGTTTGTAATTGGTAGTATTACCATAGTAATACCAGATACCTTCAGATGTGACACACTGGGCATTCAGTGAGGAGATACTATTTGTCTTGTGTTGTCCTCAAGTGACAAGGTCATATATTCTTCTCTTCTCTTCTCACAGCCAACTTGTCACCCTTGTCAGTGATTTACCGACTCTACACACATTTGCTCATTGACATTAATTCTGAAAAGTGACAAGCAACAAATCAAGCTTCTATTCTGGTGTATCTAAGAAAATCTCACTTAATGTGCTCTGACTTGATTAATAAGCATATTAACATAGGATGGCCTCAAAGCAACTCTTAGAAAAACCAAGTACAGCTTTGACTGGTGAGGTAACAACATTGTGTACTTCTGTGTATGTAAATAAAATGTAACTATGGCAGCTCATAGGATAATATCTAACCTGGGACAGACAGCTCTGCTAGTTTGGACGATGATGATCATTTTGAGTAAAGTTGACTCAAATGTTTGCTTTTAAAGGTGTTTTCATATTAGGTATAATTGCTCCCCCTCTCCTCTCCCTTACTGCTCAGCTTTCACATTGGTAATGTTGTTCCCCACCCGAGTACATTTGCGTCACCATCTTCGTGACATATTTGTTGTGCTACATTGTACCGCAGTACAACACGGCTGCCCCGGGGACTGTCATCAGTGGGGACCGGCGCAGCAGCAAGGCGAAGCTGTGCTCCTGGCCAGAGGAGGAGCTGCTGCTGTTGGACACGTAGCTCTCCGCCTTCCGCCAGAACTGCAACTGCAGGTTGAAGGTGACAGCAAAGCAGGATCTGGGTCTGTCCATGGCGGGCTGTGTTGCTGTCTGATATAGAGGCATTAGTATTAAATTGAGACTGTCTCATGACCACTTAAAAACTGCTTGTGGTCTTGTTAAATAGCAGTCTACTTCCAAGTTTTGGTACAGTTTGTGTAATGTGTATTTCACTGGAGTACACATGAACTATACTTGAGAATACCTCTTCAATTGGACTTGAGTAGGGATCGGCATACAGTGCCTGGGTATGGTACACAGTGGTCACACTAATCAACAAATTGGACTTTGTGATCAAGTGTACTCGGATCCCTGATGTGAAAGCCCGCGAATATTCCAGAGTATAGAGATTATGGAGGTAATTCAATCTAAGAGTTTGCATTGTTGTGCTTAATTGAGTGGATGACTTTACTGATTGCAGTTTAAACAGGAAAATTAACTACATTTTACCTATTCCTTTAAACAAAAGGACATTTATCCTGTCATGGAAGGTGATGTGACAGTGCCCAGGATGTTCTTCCGCAGTATGGCCACTGCTGCACCATGATAAAAAGCTCACTTGGATGTAAAGTGATGCTTATACAGTTGGCAAGAGTGTCATGTTGCTAGCCTACTTCTGGTGAATCCTCACATCATGAGATTAGTGATCTGATTTCATGCTTTTCTCCTCTCCTCCCCTCTGCTCTCCTCTCTTCTCCTGGCTTTTTCTTTCCTCTCTAGAAAATGCTAAATTATGTATTGTGATATTGCTTGTTGAGGCAGAGCTCAGTGCCTGGGCAGACGATAGGACTAATACAGTTGTGACATAGATTTAAATTCATTTCTCTACAGTGAGAGTTGATGGAATATCTAATTTATATTGTGCATCTACGTTATTCTTTACTGCCTGTCACAAACTTCACACAACTCTATCACAACTATCTGAGTCAATTAAAAAGAGGATGCTCAGACAAGCCTCCGGCTCTGACCTGGAAGAGCGTAGCATTTGACACCTACAGTATGTGCAGTGTGTCTCGGCTCATGACTGTACCAGTGACTGGTGCAACCACAGTTTTGATGCTCTGCTCCATAATTCAGCTAGTCACTTACATTTTACATATGCAGATTGATGCAAGATTTTGACTTCTACTGAACACCAAAATCCTTTTACAGCTGTCATAATGCATTGTAACTCAAAATAGAGATCAGTCACTGTTGGCAAACATTATGATTAAACAAACCTTTTACATCTTCATCTTACATAACCACCACATTTAGCTGCCATGTTTAGCTTTGTAACAAGAACTCTTGTCAACCATTTTGGGAATGAAAATCTCTGTAATTCGTTAAATCGATGTGTAAAACAAGCCAAGCAATGCAGTGATACGGTAATAAAATGTTACTACCAGAGTTCTGTGGTAGTTTTATTCTTTTGGCGTAGCATTTGAGCCAAAGCAGTTGGAGAGAAATGTGTGATGGCATAGCTGCCTTAGCTTTAATGCACAGTTGAGCAATAGAAACAGACATGCATGGTGAGTTGTTAACCTCATCCTGAATGACAAAATGTCTGAGGAGGTGCTGTTTGCTCAGAGGACGCCGGGTGATCAAAGGCCGTTTTTATGCAATGAATTTAAGCTCACACTGCATACCTTTGACTCACTTAAACATGTCTAGAATAGTTCAGCTTAATACTGCAGGAGCAAAGGACATGGGTACAGTTAGCAAACAGTTTGGTGAGGACATTAAGCATGTGGCGCTGTTTTCTGACCATTTTCTTATCATAACTAGACAGCTGAACAGAATGCCACAAAAGTTACTGGTACAGTTATTTTTGTGGCATTCTGTGCAGCTGTCCATCCACCCAGGGGAAAGATGATACAACTATTGCTTTGTTTTTGCCTAGTGTCCTTACAACTCCAGCATTTTGGAACCCCCAAAACAGAGACCATTGCAAACAATGCTGACCCAGTTTTAGTGTGAAAACTCTGAGGTTGAGATTTAGTTTTGACGGGCAGAAACAGAGACTTTTAAAACAATGATTCAGACACCCACATTTGCTTCCCGACTGGGTCGTATCAGTCACGGCATGTCAAGCCAAAACCTACCTTTGGTGATTTCATCCTTTTTATGTGGGTACCCCTTTTACCATTGCCATGGCTTCCTCCAGTGATGAATAATGCTCCCGCTCTGGTATGTCACTGTATTAGCTTTGCAATAACTTCCAATCTGTTTTCTGCTTATTTGATGGCCTAATACTCATATGTTACTTTCAATAACAATTCCACCTTGTTACCGGTCCAAGAAATCTCTGGTCTTAATTTTTGCCATTTCTGTAGTTATTTCTGTAACTAAGCAACCAACCACTCCGACGATCTGCTTACTGTTTACATCAGTGCACACATGCCCATTATACATGAATGGTCATGTGATCTGTGTTTTCAAGTATTTAAGTACAGAGTTGGTTATTTCTGAAATTATGCTAAAACGTTAGTGTGTGAGGAAATCATTTTTGTTTCATAACACTGTTTTAGAATGAAAACATATGATGTGGATGAAATCTTCATCAAGTTTTCCCCAATCCTGCCGGTACACATCACATTATTTATCTGGCATTAGATTTCAGACTGGTCAGATGTTAAGCCTTTGTTGACTGTGTCTGGAAAAGAGTAAAACACCTTCAGAAATAAGTCTTCATTACATGCTTGGATAGGTTGCACAAAGAACACAAGCAGCCGTCTTGCATGAGGATCCTGTGTGTGAAAAGCATTGTACTAATGCAGAGCCAGTCCTTTGTGAATGTGCAACTTCAATCACAAATCATTAGCATTTTGCCAGCAGCTCAGGGGGTCATGAGTGTCAAGTTAAACCCATCCATCCGAGGCTTTTATGAGTAGGACATTAGGCAGGCCAGAAAATAGTCTGTGAGACAACACACTCAGTCTCCACTCAGACCACCAGCTCTTTCCCTGTGGTGGAAGATTGAGGGACCCGAGAGGAGCCTGAACAGATATAAAAACTAATTTGTTCCTGTACCCAATACGATTTTTAATGCCGGGAAGTAATACACATGGGTGCTGGCCGTGTGCAGTAAGTCGCCACTGTACGCTTTTATAGATATAACCTTACACGTGGTTGCCGTAGTGCGTTGTCCTGATTCAGCAGTTATGTTGTTTGTGATTGTTCTTTGTTCTGATGATTTTTGCTGTCTTCAGTATCATAGAGGTGTTGTCCAAGACATTTTTTGTAAATGCTTTTGAATGTACTTGGGTTTGCTTGTACTGTATCTTCCACTGTCACATCACCATGTGATGAGCTGACAAAAATGGTTAGCCACTAAGCAACAAACATGGAGCGGAACTGAGGAGCAACAAGATTATTAGAGAGGAGTGCAGAGTTGTTTTGAGATTCTGGGTGTGTTTGTGTGTGTCTGTCTGTCTGTGAATGGAGGGCATGGGCATTTAAAAAAAGCAAATGCAGCTGTCTCGCAGTGTTTTGGTGACTTGGTCAGAATCATAACAACCCACAAATCAATGACAAAAAAAATAAGAAAAAGCATACAAAAGCAAGAGCAAGACACAAACAGACAACCCGAGAGGGAAAAGAGAGAGCACAAGAGACAGACCGAGAGTATATTAGTGACTTTGTCAGAAATATGACTAAACGCAGACTCAGGAACTCTAAAAAAAAAAAAAAAAAAAAAGATAAAACTAAATGAAAAAACAACTCAACTTTCATTCATTGAGGACATTTCCCATTCCAGCCCAGCACAGCATCAGGCAGCAGCTGAATAGACATCACTGGAAATATTTTACTGACATAAGACAGTAATTCCTAAACAAACCCATCAACATGCTGTTTGTAGAGAAGTCCTGTCATTCCTATAGTTTAAAAGAGGTTTCTAAAAGAGCTCTCATGGCTGCTAAATGTGCATGTGACAAAAAAAGACCCCTGATACCACCATTTTTGTCAACATTCTAGTGTCATCTTGTTTTGTTTGTACGTTTGCAGACATGTGGATGTCTGTTTGTCCACCTCTGTCAGTGAGTTCGTCCACCCTGCAGGCAGCTGCTATGTTGCATCTTTTCTTGACAGAATGGCAGTCATTTTCCCTAATGTATTCTTCATCATGGGGGAAATAGTGGGCATTTAGCCAGCACTTTACTGTGTGTCTCAACCCATTAACTAGCAGCTTAGATATAACACACCGCACCTCAATTACTAGGTGCCTCAGCCCATTGCCAGGCAACATAACATATTAGACAGCTTAGCTCACTTATATGTGTCTGGATTTATTAACCAGTCCCTTTCAATATAGAGGATCATTTTGTATCTGCTTGTCTTGTTAGGTATCTGCTTCAAGAGGTAGCATTTAGCTAATTAAAGAAGAGGGAGCCTAAACTAGGAGACAAGAGAGGGATTAAATCTGTCTTCATCTAGCTAACTCAGTATGTCTCTAAGTTCATTACTGATCGGTAGACTAAACATACAAGTGCTTATAATGGAAGTGTTTCAGCATAATCTGTCTGTGTGTCTCATCACGTGCCACTGTTTAATTATTGTTTACAAGTACAAACATTTATTTTATAATTATATCGACTCAAATAGAAGAAAAAGCACTCATAAAAATAATAATTACTTGAGTTAGACTAAAAAAGTGTCTCATAACAAAAAACTACTCAAGTAGTAAGTTACTTGATTAGATGCTATGTTTTACATCAACGATAATATTAAAGAAGTCCTCAACATATGTGAAGTGCACATTAATTGTCCTAAGTGCCATATTCAGAACCAGCCAGATGTCAAAATACATGCTGTTAAGCACTGTTTAAAAATCAATCAAAATCAAATCTAAATACCTTTATTTATCCATTAGGAACTTCATTTGTGTAAAAACTTAAATGCATTTCCAACACCGAACAAATGACAAACATAATTTGACAACATGCAGTGCAGAGTGCAGCTTAGACTGTCAAAGGTGTCCGCCCTCAACATGCTGAAAAATTCCCATGAATGAGTAATAAACATGGGTCAAGTACCAAAGTTAGCTCAAGCATAAATCATCTCTTAAAACAAAGCAAAAATAAATAAACATTGTGTCATTAGTAGAGCGAAGCAGAGAGCTGCTTGTAGGGTGTAGCTGAAATGTGTCAAGTTGGGATTTTAGAATTGATTTTAAGATTTAACTGATTAACTGATTTTAACTGATGTTTATAGCTCATTTGGGTCTGGACAAAGCTACATAGCAGAAATGTTGACCCACATGGGCCTTAGACCCTCAGGTGGGTCCCTTCTGGCCATCCCAAAGTCAAGGCTTGAATCTAAAGGTACTTGTGCCTTTGCCATCAGGGCCCCTCAGCTTTGGAATGACTTGCCTGAGGAGATAAGGCTCAAGGAGGCAATGACTTCTGTGGGTTTTGGAAGTAATTTAAACGATTTGCCTTTATGTAATGTCATCTTTTAGTTATGTTATTTTCTTTTTATTTTGTCATTTTATTGCTTTTATTACTTTTGGTCTTTTCATTTAAATGTATTTATATTGACATTTTGCATCTTACTTTTGCATTTTTTTTGTCCTCTTGTTTTAACCTAAACTCTACCTTGGTTTTGTTTTGCTTTCTTTTGTTATATTGCATTCTGAGTATCCTGTTTCTGCTTGTGCTTTGCTTATCAGAGCACTTTGTAAATTCTGTTTTTAAAGGTGCAATATCAAAATTATGACATCTAATGTCTTGTTTCGTACTCACGCCAAAGGGTTTTTGTTCATCGTCATGGGAGAGTGTGTAAAGCTGCCAATATTTCAACGTAAGAAGCTGCAATAAGAGTATTATGGGGTACTGATTATTTTAATAGTCAATTAGTCATCGATTAGTCGGACTAATCATTGCAGCCCTACTGATCAATGACTAATGTAATGTGACTATTGGGAGTTGGCTTATAGAGATAAAAAGTAGGTGGCACTAATTCTCCAGTCGGGTGCCACTGCAGAAAACAGAAGGCGCAACGAGATGGCATGATTAAAAGAGGACCAGTCTAACCTCAATCAAAGGAAACAAATGTATGTATTAGTTACTGGACAATAGAAATAAAGAGTTGTGAACAACTAATATAATAGTTATTTGCTCTGGGAAGAACTCTGGTCACAGCACTGCATGGCTACATAAGCGTGTTAAAATCCTCTAGATAGCTTCCATTGCAACTTTTTTACCTCCCCCAAGCGCAAACATTTTTTGCAATATTTTGAATGGTGGATGGAAATGCACCTGTTGTCCAGGGTGGCCATGATCAGCTCTCGAGGAAAGTGGCGCAGGTGTGCCTGGGACAATTGCTGTCCTTTGTGTTGGCTGAATATTCAGCTGAATATTAAATTATCTATAGCTAAATGTATCAGTAAAGGTAGCGGGGAGTGTGTCCTGCAGCCCAGTGTAACAGAGTAGAAGTACATATATTTTATTGCAAATGTACTCGAGTAACAGTAACACTTAAATACAATATAGTGGTTGTTAGGAATGTCAGGATTAAGTTCTTCTTTTTTTGAGAGAGAAACTCTCACATATTATACAAAGGTTTTGCAGAGTGGAGGTTCTTCCCTCACAAAGGATCTTTGGCTGGGTACAGACACCGACTGCAGACAGACATTTTGGCCTGCTATCAAGTTACTCACTGAATTAACGTTAATTAGTGACAGCTGGTATGACCTGCTGCGGCGACGTTTGTCTTTTTAACTGGCAAAAAATGCTGGCCAGCTAAATGTGAGAACCGGGTACCTGAATGCTTTGTATACTGCTACTCTTCGCCATTTAAAAAGAGAGGAAGAGTAGGAGCTTTGCAAATATGCTACTTTTTCACATTTACACACAATCTAATTTTTTCTCGCATATGCAGTTAAAAGCTGCACAGTCAGCTGACATACAGGAGAGTGGTGCCACAACACTGCTGTGTTTTGTCCATCTCCGCCTGCTAGAGAAGAGTACAGTACAGTAAAGAAAGGGACTGTGTGAGTGTGATTGACTTTATTTCATATGCCCGAACTGGCCCAGAGACCGGTCTTTGGGATAGGCTAGAGACATAACAACATTTCGGTAAAACTAAGTCTAATACAGTCCTGCAACAAATCTGAACTTTATGGATGTTATAATGTACAGTTTAGTTGAAAGTGTTTGAGAGAGGAGTACATTGAACTCTGGTCACAGAGACCAGTGGTTCCCAACCTTTCTATCATTGAGTAAACTGCGACCCTGGACTTACTGTTCTGTGGATATTTCATATTATTTTCAATGCATAACAATAACAGTACGGAACAGTGAACACAATAACTGCAGAAACTTTGAGTAAAACAAGAGATGTAGGTGAATTTTGAGCATGTTTCCTGTAAATATTGCATCATAAATAAGTTTTCCAGTTGTTTTTAGGAACTTTTTTTATACAATTCTCTGTCTGTATCATGTATTTTTTATTAGACCTCCTTTTTTGACATATTCAGTGTTTTCTTCTCCTTGACTTTTGGCCAATGTTCTTTTAGCTCTGGCTGTTTTAACTGTGTATTTTCCTAATGCGGGACACGACTGTTTAGCAGAGAGTGAGGGCTCTGAATAAAGTTTGTTTTCAGGTTGTTACTGTGCCCTTATACTGTGAGATTTTTTTAAGTTTATATCTTCAATAGTAATCTAAACTCCTAAAATAGCATTTCATCAAGTTTTCCTCAGAAATAAATGAAATGCTGATATAAATACATTTTTAAAAAGTTTTTGAATGCCCCTGAAATTTGTGAAGGCCTTGCAACCCCCATGAAGCTTTGGCAACCCCTCGTGGCATTTGGGACCCCCAGTGACCCAGTGGCTGTACTTTGCAATGCTCTTGAATTGTATCATGACACCTGAGAGTCTATACCTTTGAACATACAGTACAGGCCAAAAGTTTGGACACACCTTCTCATTCAATGCGTTTTCTTTATTTTCATGACTATTTACATTGTAGATTCTCACTGAAGGCATCAAAACTATGAATGAACACATGTGGAGTTATGTACTTAACAAAAAAAGGTGAAATAACTGAAAACATGTTTTATATTCTAGTTTCTTCAAAATAGCCACCCTTTGCTCTGATTACTGCTTTGCACACTCTTGGCATTCTCTCCATGAGCTTCAAGAGGTAGTCACCTGAAATGGTTTCCACTTCACAGGTGTGCCTTATCAGGGTTAATTAGTGGAATTTCTTGCTTTATCAATGGGGTTGGGACCATCAGTTGTGTTGTGCAGAAGTCAGGTTAATACACAGTCAACAGCCCTATTGGACAGCTGTTAAAATTCATATTATGGCAAGAACCAATCAGCTAACTAAAGAAAAACGAGTGGCCATCATTACTATAAGAAATGAAGGTCAGTCAGTCCGGAAAATTGCAAAAACTTTAAATGTGTCCCCAAGTGGAGTCGCAAAAACCATCAAGCGCTACAACGAAACTGGCACACATGAGGACCGACCCAGGAAAGGAAGACCAAGAGTCACCTCTGCTTCTGAGGATAAGTTCATCCCAGTCACCAGCCTCAGAAATGGCAAGTTAACAGCAGCTCAGATCAGAGACCAGATGAATGCCACACAGAGTTCTAGCAGCAGACCCATCTCTAGAACAACTGTTAAGAGGAGACTGCGTGAATCAGGCCTTCATGGTCAAATAGCTGCTAGGAAACCACTGCTAAGGAGAGGCAACAAGCAGAAGAGATTTGTTTGGGCCAAGAAACACAAGGAATGGACATTAGACCAGTGGAAATCTGTGCTTTGGTCTGATGAGTCCAAATTTGAGATCTTTGGTTCCAACCGCCGTGTCTTTGTGAGACGCAGAAAAGGTGAACGGATGGATTCCACATGCCTGGTTCCCACTGTGAAGCATGGAGGAGGAGGTGTGATGGTGTGGGGGTGTTTTGCTGGTGACACTGTTGGGGATTTATTCAAAATTGAAGGCACACTGAACCAGCATGGCTACCACAGCATCCTGCAGCGACATGCCATCCCATCCGGTTTGCGTTTAGTTGGACGATCATTTATTTTTCAACAGGACAGTGACCCCAAACACACCTCCAGGCTGTGTAAGGGCTATTTGACCAAGAAGGAGAGTGATGGAGCGCTGCGGCAGATGACCTGGCCTCCACAGTCACAGGACCTGAACCCAATCGAGATGGTTTGGGGTGAGCTGGACCGCAGAGTGAAGGCAAAGGGGCCAACAAGTGCTAAACACCTCTGGGAACTCCTTCAAGACTGTTGGAAAACCATTTCAGGTGACTACCTCTTGAAGCTCATGGAGAGAATGCCAAGAGTGTGCAAAGCAGTAATCAGAGCAAAGGGTGGCTATTTTGAAGAAACTAGAATATAAAACATGTTTTCAGTTATTTCACCTTTTTTTGTTAAGTACATAACTCCACATGTGTTCATTCATAGTTTTGATGCCTTCAGTGAGAATCTACAATGTAAATAGTCATGAAAATAAAGAAAACGCATTGAATGAGAAGGTGTGTCCAAACTTTTGGCCTGTACTGTAACTTAGTACAATTAAACACACCAAGACACAAAACTAAAAACTCCAAAATAGCACAATTAAGTTTAATCTTCTTAAAACTGTTTCAACAAAAAAAAGGTACTTTATAATCTTAATGAAAGTAAAGTCTGGTGTTGATAAAGATAAATTACAGACCCTTTTAATACGATTAATTACATAACAATGACAGTTATCTCTAATGCAGCCACTTATAAAGAAAACATTCCTGTGCAATCATTTTTAAATTATCCTGTTGTCTCTGTTAATCAGGGATGACCTGAGGATTATGAACAGCCAGCAGTCACACAAGCAGCAGTACATAACTGTGTATGAAAATCAACATTAATAGACACACGATACAAGTATTTCTACTGTAATTTATAAATTGTGCTTAATTGTCAACACTAAAGAGTCCAGTGATATGATTTAAGGATAAGTGCATTTAAAAGACAGTTGGGCACACACGGACACACGTACACACACGTTCGGTGTCAAACAGAGAGAGGGAATAGCAGCATTTATTACTTAGCAGGCAGTGGTCCGGTTTAGCTTCAGTGTTGCCTTAAGCAAATGAGAAAGAGAGAAAGAGAAAATGGGGGTGAAGGAAGTCAAAGGCAATGAGGGGGGTTAGGCAAAGAGAAAGACTCAGAGAGAGAGATGGAGAGGAAGAGTGAGTGTGAAGAGCAAATGGAGAGGGTTGAATAAAGCTTCCGGGCCCCAGAAGGCCGAGCTCTCAGACATTTTAATCAATAACCGCAGCTCTATCAAAGGACGGCTGATAGGCCAGAGACAGAGGGATTGTTCTGCACTCACTGCCTCACCCCTAAGGAGTGACTCAACACTCTGGGACAGGGTGAGGAGGAAGAGGGCGGCAGAGACAGATGGATGAGGAGAATGACAAGGAATAAGGGAAGGACAGATAGCAAGGCAGAGGGAGGGAGAGGAGAGCAGACAATAGAGACACAATTTAGAGACACGGGGAGGGAGAAAAGGGTAAAGTTTTTTTGATAGATTTTCTGCTAGTGTTGGTTATTTTCTGCCATTATGTCACAGACAGAAAATTGTTAGTGTGTGTGTGCATGTGCAAAATCAAAATCTTTTATGTGACTTCACAGACTGCTGCAGCTCAGATATAAAGACTCTCTGTGAAACTTTATGTATTTATTTCTGTGTGTGTGAGGGGATGCTGTTATCTGAAAGTAGCTCAGTGTGGTGTCTGATACAGAGAAGGAGAGGGGGGATGAAGGAGTATGTATGCATGTGCCTGATTGTGTGCTAACGTACAGTTATAATGTTTAAATAAAACGTATTAGGAATGAATGCTAACATTACATTTTCCCAGTGTTCCTCGATGAGTTGGTTGGATTCCTGGGTTATACACATGGGAGCGAGTGCTGAAAAATTAATGTTGAAATGAGTGGAAAACAAACAAAGTATAAAGTGTGGACCAGAACTTTTGTTTTTATCCATTTATCTCAATATTTAACACTGTTATTGTTTTCCCTTGATAGTGTGCAGCCACTGTTTATCAGATGATATTTCCGAAATGTACATAAAAGAGCTGCCAACACTTATATTTTACCCCTAATTTGTTTTTAAATTCTGTTTTTTATTTATTGCAAGTGTCCAACATTTGTGGCTGAAGGATATTCACTAAACTTATTAAAAATGGGTCCACATTAGACATTCAAAGCAGTGTACCAATGTACTGCAGAGGTGTCTGTTGTCCTCTGTTGTGGTAGACGTAATTTTATAGAGCAATATCAACATACATGTATATGTATCATAAACCATGGATGGGCATGAGTACTTGAGGCCTCGTTTGGAAGTCAGTATTTGCTTAGTGTGTAGATCACTTGCCACTGTCCCTTCAACATGTGAACATGACAGTTATGTACTTTCTTTGCTATTTAAAATGGGTACAATCTTATTTCATTGTAGAGCTGTGTGCAGTGTTTCACTCACATCCTCATTGCCCCGCTGTCCCTATCTCTTTTCAGTCTGTCATGAGAGTACTGCTGCGGGAGTGTGACCTCCACACCAGTGAACAGTTGGTAGAGTCTGCCTGCACACACATACACTGATGGGGCTTACTCCTGGCATCATATAGCTAACATTACTGAACAATTATTAACAAGTGCAATGACAGAATTTAGCTGTTTCATTGTTTGTGTTTGTTGGGACTGTTAAACTCCTTGGTTTTGGATGTTAGCTGCTGCTGTGTTAGCTTGTGCTACTGGGCAGATGATAAACTGACTCTGGAGATAACGGCTCGGAGACAGTCCTTTAGTGCGGCGTAACTTATGTAACGTTAATGGCTAATTTTTCTCTTGTTAACTGTCACTTGGTTTCATAGACAGATTGAAGCCTGGTTATTCAATAAATTAATTTCAGAATGGACTTATTTTTCATTGTTAGCCAATATATATTCCTATTCCTTCATTTGACGACTTTTTTGGGAAGTACTCGAGTACTCTATAATGATATATATATGTGTGTGTGTGTGTGTGTGTGTGTGTGTGTGTGTGTGTGTGTGTGTATGTGGGTGTGTGGGTGGGCGTTTCCTGTTTAGCTGACCAGAAACGTACAAATAGAATGTATTTAATCACCACATGTGATGCTACTCAGTCAGTCAAACCTGTGCACATCAGCATTGCGTCTAAGCAGCAACCTCTGGGGCTGAAAACTAAAGCCAAAGCTAAATGCCAAAACTGCAGTTTCTCTAATGGCCACTTGAGGCTGGATCCAAGAGCGAGTCAATCCTCATAGACCCTCATGTTAAAATGCTCAACTTCACAGCAGAAATAAACATGTTTACAGCCTGCTACAGAAAAATGTTTTGGTCTCTATCATTAATTTCAACATTTATGGCAATTGTACAGGGTGTGAAATTTTATATAACTCACCTGCTTATATTTCATTAAGACATTTAGCTGTCAGTGAGGCGTTGCTACAGTACACTATCATTCAGATCTCCCCTCACTCCTCTCACTCCACACCTTCAACCTCTCATCCATTTATGGCCACAAAATTCAAGATGGCAACAGCTAAAATGCTGAACCCTAGGCCTCAAAACTAAAATCAGTGGGTGACAATACAGTGGCTACATCCATTATTTTTTACAGATTCTATGATTGTGACTTGAGTGTGTTAGATACACACAAGAGAGTCGAGACAAGAAGCAACAGTCAGAGAAATAAGTGAGTCAGAGAAGAGTAATTTCACATGGCGTGTTCTAAAGAAAGAAAAGTAGACAGTATAAAAAGAGCTTTTAATCAAGAATGTACAGACTTGCACATGTTCTTCCCACAGGCAGTTGAAAATCTGTATGTGTCATCATATGTTCAGAGACTGTGGCGATTATTAAAAGCGGCAATGTGAAGCGCCACTATGAGATGAAGCACAGATCATCTTTTGAGCAAACATACCCACTCAAATCCAAACGGAGGGCACAGAAAATGAAATTTTTTATGGCACTGAATCACAACCCAAGTCAGGCAGTAATTAAGAAATTGCCCACTGGATAATATTAATATACTATATTGTAATGTATTACATTTTCTAGAAATGTGGTTGAGTAATTGTTTGTGTACAGAAGACACAATTAATCAGAGGAGAATGTCTGTTTTTGGTCAAATAAATATATACCTGGAAATCAAGGATATTCATCACATTGATGTGGAAATCCTTGCTTTAAAGGGACTGTTCATCCTATAATCAAATATACATATTTCCTCTTAGTTTTAATGGTATTTATCAGTCTAGATAGTTTTGGTGTGAGTTTCAGAGTGTTGGAGATATCTGCCGTAGAGATGTCTGTCTTTTCTCAGATATAATGGAACTAGAAGGTACTTGTGGTTCTCAAAGCATCAAAAAACTACATTTGAAAATTCAACAGCAATGTCTCTTTCCAGAAATCATGACCCGGTTACTTAAGATAATCCACAGACCTTGTGCGCAGTATCACGAGTCAGAAGGAAGTGTGTATCTACTGCTAGCTCACCTAGCACCACTTTGATAGCTAACATTATAGCTCAGCACGGGAGGACGCCATTAACATGTTGTGCTGTTACGAACATGAGCCTCTTATCCATTAGTAGATGCGTCTGCCTGCATAGTGATATGGTTGGTGGGAGTAATTTGGTAGAAAAACAATAGTTCCTACATAATACTGCTCACAACAAGAGCTGTGTCTCAATTCAGGTGCTGCAGCCTTTGAAGGACGTGGCCTTCGTGGTCTATGCCAGCCACTGCCTTTGAAGACCGCATCAGCCAAACCAAATGGTCTCCGAAATGGGATGGTCTGGTCTGCGGAGGATTTCCTGGTTGCATCACCAGTTGTTCTCGCCCCGACCTTTTGGCATTACTGTTACCCAGCAACCAGCTGCGCTTGATGAAAGAAGCAGTAAGCTAATAAGTTAGTTAGCCCCAACAGGGAAGAGGAAAAATATATATTTTTGATTTTGGGGTAAACTGTCCCTTTTAAGAAATTGTTTTAAAAAGGAGGAAGAATTAGAGCTTTCAGTTTATATATAGACATATAATTATTGTTTCAAGACTTCAAACTTCAAAAAATTTGAACCTATCCTTTAAGTTCAATATCGCCAACATTGCTCGCAATGGTCCTAAACGACCAGAGGTATTAAAGACACAGCTACCTGGATATGTAATGGTACAGTATACCACAGTGGTTGATATATTTTAATCTTCTCATGGTATATATATTGTGAAATCACCCACCCTGACCTGACTAGCTTTGTTTGTTAAAACTCCCAATTGAGGCTTAAAACTGGGAGCAAAAATCCAGCAGGGAGGAAAGAGGACTTACATGATTGATGCTTTAAAGAAGTGACTCATGACCTTTCCCACCTTTTCTCTACTCTACCTCCCATGTTTGTGGCCTGTCAGTCATCTTTGCAAAAGTACTGACTGTAAAAGAAAGGATTTAACCATGACAGAAAATAATTCAGTTAAAACCAGAGTCAAAGCCACAGTTTGGTTTCTGGAGGGAAACGTGCAGGCTCTGTAACTCTCCATGGATTCAGAGTGTGGCATGTTGTTCAAGAACCATGTGCTAAGCATTGTAACGCTCCAAGCACTCAAAATGCTTTCTGCAACCCACTGTGCCTGTTTCTCAGAATCCGTGTGTGTGAGACTGAAACCATCTCTGTGAGTCTCAGAAGAATATGCAAGAGGGGAAGTGTAACAATCGAGTTGTTAAAAATTCACACTGCTCATCTGGAGATATGTGTGTTCACATGTGCACGAGAAATGATTAATTGCATAGTTCTGCACCCTGCTGCTTCAATGCCAGGAACACTGCTTTGTGCGTGTACAAATGTGCGTGCAGTCTCATTTAAGGTGTACATGTGCATCTGTGTTAGTGTGTATAGATTCCAGACTTACATTGTCCCAGTTCTTTGATCAGTCACACCAGAAAAACCCAAGCTCAACTAGGGCTGCACGGTATATGCGGTAGACGGTAGAAATTATATAAATTTGGCCCACGGTAGAGATTTGCGCTCTACTGTCCTATCGTCGATGACATCATCGCACCTGCCTCAGTGTGAAAATGGCTGCGAGCACAGAGACAGCGGAGCAAGAGGAGCTGGTTCACATCCGTGATTTAGCGTAGCACGTGCAACATGTGTTGCTGGAGAACTTGTGAGTGAGTGAGTTAATGTTTTATGAACAGCCCCGGACTTCTCAGACTCTTTTAGGGACTTACCGCTCAGAGGGAACTCATTCAGTGTCTCCTCTGGCAGCAGCACAGCATCTCTCCCTCTCCTCTCTCGCCGTGCGCACACGGGAGTTGGTTTTCGGCAAGAGAGTTTGTCATAAACCTTTGGTAATGTAAACCTATGTGACGCTAGGGGCTCCACAAAAAACTCTATATGTGAATGTGTGATAGTTGTGGTATCATAACAGACTGTCACAGGTTACAGCGTGATGATTAGAGGAGAAATGGCAGAGCATAAAGGTCCAGGTGGAAAAAACACAACTCAGTCATTTAGGATTTTGCTAAAAGAAGGAAATTACCTTTTGATATAGATCCCAGGGGACATTTTGCACCATAGAGTACTGGGTTTTAATTTTGAGTTTTGAGATCTGCATTCTGCACAATAAATGCTCTAAAAAATACATTATATCTTTGCTTTTTTTTTTTTTTTTTTTTTTTTATCAATTTAGCTTTGCTAAGGGACTACAAAACCCATTCAGAAACACTTCTATTATAACTTTTACACTTAAATTTATACCGCGATATATACCGTTACCGTGAAGGGATTTGATTTATACCGTGATATGAATTTTAGGTCATACCGCCCAGCCCTAAGCTCAACCCATATTACCAATAATTAATGCATAAGTATCTCATTTATTAGCAATATCATATCTTCTTTTTTTTATATTATCAGAGCTGTAGTGTGCAATTAAAACATACCTAACCCTGCATGCCAGCTATAAATTCAAAAGGACACTAAAAGGTCTCAGTAGAGCTGCATTTGAATTTGAAATGATTGTGACTGCATTGAAATACCCCTCATTTAAATTTTGTGAAGCTTTTGAAATAAATCCAATCAGGGAGAGATCGTAAACGTAGTACAAGTATCACACTTTGATTGATGCAAATAATACAACATGGCAAATATCAAACTGTTATTTGCTTGTATTTTGACAATAATAAATTTTGTTGAACTTGCTGTAGTAAAATATTTGAAAGCTTTCTCAAAATACAGGTCTTTTTCATTCCTGTCACATCCCATTGCAAATACATGCGTCTCAGCGTAAGGCGCCCCTCTGCTACCCCTGTGCAATTGTCAAGGTGTTTGTTCCACATGTCAGAATCTCACCAAAAGCTAATTATTTCCTCCATGCTCCATTACCAGCAGACTTCCCATCAGGAAATGCACACATTCATCAGTGTGTCTGAAATTCGAGCCCCTTTTTAAACAGTTTGGCTGATTATCGCACCACCATGGGGCCAATCAGCACTTTATTTACAGCGGCTCTCAGTACTGACCTTTTACCGCTGGCAAGGGCTGTTATAAAGAGATCTGAAATGACTTGTGACCCCTGTTGACACCCCTGTGTTTTACTTTAATGCCAGCAATCTAACATGCATGCTGTTAGATTTAGTTACTCTTTTATATTTTTAACCAACCGAATACACAAAGCTGCTGGTGAAAGTAGGGATGATAAGATGATTTAGTTTGATTTTAGCGAAGACTCCAATATTTTGGTTTGACAGTTATTTTGTTGACCTAGGACTAGAAATCTTGAGGCATATTTTTGCCCACTGAATGGCACACCACTCAAAAATTCAAAGCTATAGCTCATGATTTCAAAGGTAAAAATCCTCAGTGGAGTTTAACACTATACTGTAGATCTGCAGGGCCTTTCTGGATATTTCCAATCACAGGTAGCTGTTAAACATTGCTCTCTATGCCATTAGCACTACAAAGTTGCCTTTATCATTGCTATAAACTGACAGTATAAACCGCCTCATCATAGATAAAGGCAAATATGACAAAGTCTGAATAGCAAGCATATGAACGCACAAGTAAAATTAAACAGAATTCACATTCCCACATTGAAATGAGCTTTTAATGCCACCGGTATGAGTCTGTATAGGGAGAATTACTGTCTAAAAGGGCCCATAGTGTGGCTAGCCCTTTAGTCCTGTTTCTTTAGCTTTGACCTTGAAATAGGAAGCAATCAGTTCAATTCATGAAGCTTCATTTGTCAAGAAAATTAACCCTGTGCAAAAGCAAAAATGATCACAATCACATCCATGCAAAAGAAACTGTTGATTTCTTTTGCATGTGTTAGTGCTTAGTTTGGTGGTTTTGTGTGGTACACATTATAAAGCCATGTGGGACAAATTAGGCAGAATACATAAAGTTGGCTTAACTGCTCTGTCAACACTTGAAGGGCTACTTCCTCACAATAAGACAGTCCCGTAGAAAACATTTGATGGTGAAGACTGGATTATGCAGTAGAACAGGACACTGTGTTTGGTAGGTCTGCACCCTGAAAGATGAAGATTTGAATCACTAGTTGGAAACCCCTCAGTCGACTTTGATTCTTCAGTCTGAGCAATCTTTTTGTTGTTGTCGTTTTTTTTTGTCGACCTGTATACATCGCACTTTTGGGGATATGCAGTCCTCAAAATTAGCTGCAGAGTGAGTGCTCCTCGCTTTCACACTGCTCTCTGGTACAGTCAACTAAGGAACCAGACCCAGGGTGAGTCTGAAGGAGATGGAAGCAGCTACCTGAACTGAGAGAGGCTTCAGGATAACTCTATCTTCTGCCCTCTGCTTAGAGGGAGGAGAGAATTACAGCTCTTAGCAACTATATACAACACAGTCTTTGGCTTTTGTTTGACATCTAGTTTTAGCAAAACATGTTGATGTTAATGTAGTGAGTGCACATTAGCTTGGTGGCCTTACTTTATAACGTCAATGTTGCAGTACCCTGAGCATCCTGCTGAACCCTGTTTGAACTCTCAAACTCTGTTTGGAAAAAAGGTATAATAGTTGTACTGAATAGCCAAATCTGATTTGACTGATGTAATTCTGAGTGGGCTATAGCCCTCGTCTTTGGACAGGCACACTGTGGTTGAGTTTGTCATTTTTCAGTATTTTCTGTACCACAAACAAAATTCGATTCACTTGTGTTTTTTGGGGTCCGGAACAGATACAGAAACGTAACATTGGAACATAAACTATATGTATGCAAAGATATCACTAAGGGATACATGGAAAGTGTGTTTTTGTGTTTTGGGTGATTTAAAACTTTCACTGCTGGCTTTTTCTTTACCAGAACAAAATTTGTGTACCTGTTGTGTACATTTACCTGTAACTGTTATCAAAATCAATGTCCTAATATACATATTTAGCCAGACCACTGATTGTAATCAATACTGATAACAGTAAAAATTATGATAAAGTTTGTGCCAGTATTGTCAGTGACAATGACAATAATATTGTACACAATTAAACATACTTCAGCATGGTGAATATTGTGTATAGGATACTGAGAGACTTATTTTTGGCTTGCTCTTTTAAACCTGTAATCTGTTATCCCTACAGGTGGGATTTTCCTTTAAAATGTCTTCTGTACTAGCATAGCTGGGCAATGTGGTGGGAGTTGATAGAGAGAAGGAGAACACACTCATTCAAGGGAGAGAGGGATGGAGAGAGAAAAAGAGGGTCAAAGACAGAAAGGCGGTGGAAAGAGGGGATGTATAAGAGACGGAGACACAGAGAGAGAGGGGGAATGGCGAAGAGCAGGGAAGGCAGATAAAAACAGAGGCTTATAGATGCACAAACTGACAGCCTCTTGACATGAAAGAAGAGGAGAGTGAATAAAAGAGAATATTAGAGGAACTGTAAGCATGCACTTATATCTACACACACTCACACACACAGACACTCAGTGTGTGTACATGTAGTGCCTGCTCTGTGTGAGACTGGGTGCTTGTGTTTATTAGATGTGATCCTCAAGCTGGAATAAAAAGGGAAAAGCGTGAGAAAAATACGCTAGAGCCTCCGAGATCAAGGAGCAAAATCTGGCACAGTGTCATGTGTGTTTTAAGACAGAGGGAGACAGGGGGAGACATAGAGGAAGGAAGAGAGGAGAGATGGACAGATTGTGGAATAGAGGGAGACAGAGAGGGAAAAGAATATGGTGAAGGAGAAAATTGGAGACAGGAAAAGGTAAGTGGAGGTGAAAGGGAGACTTTTCTTGTTGTGCTCCAGATTTTTTTCCACACTCATTTAGTGTGAAACCTTGATAACATCTATTGAGGCACACACACTCACAAACACACACACACTGCAGAGTAGCTGCATGTGTTAGAGAAGAGAGAATGTATTGCTGTATGTAATATATGACAGCAGGCCCAGCTTCACCGCTCGCTAACAAATAGCCCAAGGCAAAACACACAAAAGCACAAGGTTACATTCAATTCAAATGCATATGAATGCATGTGTGTTTATGAGTAGAGACAACACTTTGAAGGCCCTTGCATATACCTTACAGCATGTATGCTGCTTTTCAAAGGAATACTCTGACCTCCTAACAGATAAGCTTCTCCATGAGCTCACAGGGGCTCAGGGTGAAAATGGGTAGAAGATTCAGATCTGTGGGAGAGAAACTGTGGAGCAGAGTGGAGAAGGAGGGATAGATGAAGGGATGAGCAGACAAGTCAAAACTATTCTTAGCCTGCTGCTGTTAGCTGTCTTGGCATCCTCAGATACACACACACACACACACACACACACACACACACACACACACATACACAAGCCTGAACATTGAGGAAAGAACATTTTGTGAATCTGTCATAGAGCTGGACGGTATGGAAAAAAAAATATTTTCGCAATAATTGCTTCCATGTTGATCAATGTTGATATTTATCATAATATATAATTTGACAATGCTGCCAGTTTAAAGAGTATCCTGATAATGACTTAAGCCTGAAGGAACCAGAGTGGTCATGGATTTGGTTTATTAGAATATAATTACATTAACGGTGCAAACACAGCTTGGTTTAGAACATATTTTATGATACAGTAATATATCGAATATATCTCACATATAAATGTGAACATTTAACTTAACAAACATGCTTTATCTGTCTAAAAAAACAAAACAAGCCTAGCTTTGTCTTGTAGGGCTGGATTACAATATACGATTCAGGGGTGACCTTTAGCTCTCTTGGTAGAACGTGCGCCCCATATGGGCTGAGTCATAGGCTCATAGAGTCATAGAGTCCTTGTAGTGGCACGGATATGATTCCAACCTGCGGCCCTGTGTTGCATGTCATCCCCCTTCTGTCTGCCTTCTTTTTCTGTCATTCCCATGCTGTCCTATAAGAAAGGTTGGAAGCCCACAAAAAAAAAGAAATTATCCAATTCAAACTGATCTTAATATGAATGATGAGATAGCAATCATAAAATCTGAGACTGATCTTTATTATATGCCGTTTCCCACGGATTCATGGATCCTTAACTCTAAATTTTGCCAGTATTATAGGGCCCTGGAGCTAAATTATTAAAGACCATACTATTGATATATTCTGACGTTAGTTTTGATGTAATTTATCATCATGCTGTAGAAGCAACATGTCATTATATTTAAAATATTCAGTTTTAATCCTCTTCTTAATCTATTCATTTTTAAATAATTCCTACAATTTACGGCATTAAATCTTTGAAGATGCCTTCCATATTCAAGGAGAATTGTTACTGTAACTGAAATATCCCTAATCGAATTAATATTGCATTGAATCAAATGGAATTGGAAATTGATCTGAATCAGGACCTTGATTAAGGAAATCAGTGGTGATATACAGCCCTATTGTCTCGTAACATGGTAAAATAATGGTGTGGTCACTGGGATGGCGTCTTTTCAGGTGATCGAAGTGGTGTTCATTTAGAATTCATAGAACCTTAGTTACATTTGTAACTTTCTTTGTTGTGTTTCCCATCCTGGCACCATCAGAGGGCATATTCTGTAGACAGGTTTAATCAGTGCTTTGCTTTTGACTTCCATATAATTCACACGGTGTTAGCTTTGGAGGATGTATCGAGTTCACTTTCAGCACCTTAGCTTAGTTACTGCGGACAGAGTGGCTGAAGACATCAAATTTCTGCAAGTTTGTTTTCTGTGTGTTCATCATGCGTTTCGCAGAATGATCATACTATCTCCTTTTTGTTGCACTTATGGATAATGAACACTTTCATCAATGACAGTAAAATATACCCTGAAATCTATGTGATTGTGTCCACTTTGGGCTTTGCTCTGAAGTTAGGCTGCTGTCCACTCCCTGTGTGGAGCTCAGCCCCACCCTTCAGACAGCGGAGGCGAAAAAAAGAGGCAGCACACTGACTGTTGATGTGTTTATTTCTGCTGTGATAGGCTGTTAGATCTTTTCATATTGAGGAAAAATGTCCAAAGTTCATGATCGTTATCGACATAGATTTTATCGCAATCTCCTTTCAAGATCTTTTTATCCCCCAGCCCTAATCTGTTATCCATGTAGACCTGTAAAAATAAGGAGGTGTGTGTGTATGTGTGTATTGTCTTCTTGTGGAAGCATTAGGACAGATAGAGAGAAGGAGGCACTGCTCTTTGCATCTTCTCACAAACAGCCCTTTTAAATAGTTTAGCATTAAGAGAGTCACTGCAGCCGGCCAAGAAATACACCAGCTCATAGCCCCCTAACACACCACAAATTGTTGTTTTAACACTGTGTTTTTATGTGGATTTCACAAACAAGATATAACGTGTCAAAAAGTGCACTTTAGAGATGCTGGTTGGTGGATTTTGTTACCTAAGGAAAGAGCCAGTCTAGTCTTTTTCCCCCTGCTTCCAGTTTTTATGCAAAGGTAAGCTAACTGTCTCCCTGTTGCAGCTTAATATTTTATGGACAGACGTGAGAGTGGTATCGATCACCTCGGCTATCTCTCAGCAAGAAAGCGCAAAAGTGTGTTCCTGAAAATGTCGAACAATTCCTTTAACAATCAATGATCCGACAGCCAGCACCGAGTAGCATAACCTGAGAGTTTTGCCTAAAATGAGCTTGCTGCCTGATCACCGCAGCTCGGTTTCTTATCAGACATTCAGAGATAGATTATGCTGTCAATGTCGCAGCAACAGATTGAAATCAGGCTGCATTTAGGGAAGGAAATGTTTCCTGTAATAGAAATGTGGGCAAAAAGCAGTCAGTGTTTACTGTACCCTCCACATGTAAGTAACAGTCTTTCCTTTCCTGTGCATTCACATATTCCACTCAGCGTGTGATGGAACTGTCAGCTGCATAATGTCTGGAGAGCACCAGTTGGGTTTAACTATATTTTTAGCATTTTGTTCTGTTATTCTTTGCTGTAATTCTACTTCTGCTGCTGCAACAGTCAAACTAATTTCCTCTAAGTTTCACCTTATGTGTGGCAATTAAGTACAATGTTTGAAATGCATCATGTATTTCTTTTAGCACCATTAGCATGATGTATGTATTGCAGTGGAGGAGAGAGAGAACAACGGAAGAATGGATGTAAGGATGGCAGAAAAGGTATAATATGCAGCAATAAAAGGAGCGTTTCTTTTTTTTTTCCTTACAATGACGTGGAGATGAACTGCTGGCATGGAGCCAGACAATCTCTGCCAGCTCTGTATCTCTATAGCTTCTCAGAGTGCTATAGACAAGGTCAGAGAAAATGGGTGAACTCTCCCTTTAATACCAGGTACATTAGGGGGAATTAGAGCTAATACAAGGACGAGAACATCAGTTATCTCTCCTTTTCTCTCCTCTTGTCCTCTATCCTTTCCTCTGTTTGTGTATTCCTGCCTTTATTTCCTTTCTTTTTTGGGCCTTGCCTCTCTAGTCTTCCACTTTAGTAATCTCCCCATTACACACACCCATACACTCACACACAAACACCCACGCTTACTTTTAAGGTTATTAAAATAAACAGGTTAAATGTTATATGTGAACGACACACTAAAAACTGTGATACTTTGAGGCTGCCTGCGTCTGCACACTTCCTCTCTGTTCTCTAAATTCTTCCTCTCTTCCTCCTTCACACCTCCTCTCACGCTCTGCCTATTTTCGCTCCTGTGTTTCTATCTCTAACCTCAGCTCCAGTCATTTGAATAATGACTGCAAGTTGTCATTCATAAGCAGAACCGGTGCAACATGGAAATGTGATTTGGCCCTTTTACCTTGAACCTTTCTGTGTATTTCTGTGTGTGCGTGTGTGTGTGTGTGTGTGTGTGTGTGTGTGTGTGTCTGTGTGTGTGCATATACATGATTAAGCAGTGCTTGTGGAAAACAAAATTTGCGTGTGCATCTGTGTGTGGGTGTTTAGTGTGACCAAATCTAAAACAATCTTACAAAATTAAAGCATGAAACTAATCATCAGTGCTATTGTTTTTACCAGCTGCAGTTGTCTGAATCTGACTCATGAAACCTCACGACCTCATGCTGGTGTGTGTATGTGTCTCTCTCCCTCCCTCTGCGTGAAGCATTAGGAGTAAGCATCATGGTTGTCATTTTTTTCGTTGTATAATTTGTATATGGTTTACCTTTGTGAGAGGGGAACTAGTTGTAGCCAGTTTACACATGGCTCTTGGGAGGGGTTGGCGTTGAGGTATGTTTTTCCCTGGGAATCTGAATTACACATTGTGGCTCTGGCAGGTCACCATTTAATGGTAAACTTTTCTCAGTGGGCTGACTTCAGTGCTCCATTTAGCATTTTATATGCAGTCTCAAACATCCACTGTCAAACCCTAGAGTGTTCATTACCAATTCCAATACAAATTCTGTTTTTGTAGTGGCAAATTTTGTTTTTTGTGGGAAGTGCTTGGGGTGGGTAGGAGCTGTACAAACTTAAGTACTTTGACACCAGCGACAGGGGTTGTATCCTAAAGCAGGGTCTATACCTATGTGTTGAATTTCTATGTTCTGTGTAGATGTCTACCCTATCCTGCAACCTAAGCCACAGCCTGACATGCACCTCCTCAGAGATGTAACTATATGTCACAGCGATGTAGACCTCCTGTCTATTTTTGTTTACTGAAAACCATTTCCCTCAGTTGAAACAGTGCTTTTGTTTACTTTTATTTCACAGATAAGAAACAATACATTGTGAAAACAACAATAATAATAATAAGTTCCTGGCTTTATATAAGTAGAAGAAAAGACTTCTAGGTGCTATGCTAATTTCTGCAATATAAAATGTCATAGGCTTATGCTAATAACATTAGCATGTTGTATTTGTGGGGAAAATATGTCTCGTAAAAGACAGTTGTTTTGTCTCTTAACCTTGTGAGTTATTTGGAGCTGAATTTTGTACTTTTGTTTAAGATTGTCACATTTAAAGGGATAGTGCATCCAAAAATGAAAATTCAGCCATTATCTACTCACCCATATGCCGACGGAGGCCCTGGTGAAGTTTTAGAGTCCTCACATCCCTTGCGGAGATCGGTGGGGGAGCGGCTAGCACACCTAATGGCAGATGGTGCCCCAGACTAACGTCCAAGAACACAAAATTGAATCCACAAAGTACCTCCATACTGCTCATCCGTAGTAATCCAAGCGTCCTGAAGCCCCGACATAAAAAGTATATAAAAACATCATATGAACTCTGTTTTTAGCCTCACTGTAGCAAATTATGTTTTAGCTCTGTGGTTACTGCTGTCTCCCCCTGCGGTGCACGTGTCACGTGATGTAAACGTGGGTGAGCAAAGCTCATGCTTTCGCTGGTCTCACACAAGTGCGCACACGTGAGCGCGGAGCACAGAGAAGCAGTCTGAGCTACAGGCTACAGTGAGGCTAAAAACAGAGTTCATATGACGTTTTTCGAAACAACTTTTTATGTCGGGCTGCAGCACACTTGGATCACTACAGATGAGCAGTATGGAGATACTTTGTGGATTCAATTTTGTGTTCTTGGACGTTAGTCTGGGGCGCCGACCGCCATTAGGTGTGCTAGCCGCTCCCCCGCTGATCTCCGCAAGGGATGTGAGGACTCTAAAACTTCACCAGGGCATATGGGTGAGTAGATAATGGCTGAATTTTCATTTTTGGGTGCACTATCCCTTTAAATTGTATATGTGTTAAGTTGAATTGATCAAACTTTACTGCACTTCACAGAAACTGAGAACACTGGCATAGAAACCCGACTGCCAACTGGCTTTTGGAGATGTAATTGCAGAGTGACACAGACACACCACTGCACAAGTATAAATGTTCACAATGGCATAGGCCACTTGCGTAGGATAGGATCTGCTTAGAGCCTATGCCCAACTAAAAATGAGCTTTAGTTTTGTGCATCAAGTCACTGTGGGATTTTTCTGTATTAAACCAGAACACCATTCACAACCCAATATTGTCAGCGCCTGAACATAATCATATAGTTTAATAATGTTGGGACACACCCATTTGAATATGGGTCCCTTAGTCCTCAGCCTCCTGTTTGAAGTGACCCCATAGATCCCCTGAAACTAACCCTAATCTGATTTTTTTTTTCTT
Organism: Epinephelus lanceolatus; assembly: GCF_041903045.1. Taxonomy (NCBI): domain Eukaryota; kingdom Metazoa; phylum Chordata; class Actinopteri; order Perciformes; family Serranidae; genus Epinephelus; species Epinephelus lanceolatus. Next base: position 30,279,920 of record NC_135735.1, on the reverse strand, counting down.
TTTGATAACTATCTGTTGTCTGTGGTAATTTTCTGGTACTGCAAGTAGGAACAGGGGAGCTTTACATGTCTGTGCCCATTGTGTCGTACTGTAATTCTTTCATGGGTATGGGATCCAAGCTATAGAATGGGACACATTTGTATTGTGAATACCTAGACATAATAGATAGCTCCTGTTTTTCATGTGTATCACAGATGGTGTTTCATCATGGACATTGCTGAGGAACAATTCTTACACAGTCATGGCTGATGGCTTATACAGCATCTTTTATTTACAGCATATTCTCCCTAACATCAACTCCAAATGGATGTGTAGCCTACTAACTGTGTTGTTAAGAGGTATTTGCTTGTTGGCAACCCAATTTTGTTCGTTGCAACCCAACCCAGTGTGTGTGGGTATCTGTGTGTGTCTGTGTGTGCGTGAGTGTTCATCAGTCAGTCCTGCCAGCTGCTATCTGCCATCCTGAATCAGTTCAATGGAACACACAATACACACATACACACATGAACACACAAGTACACGTGCACACAGACACACGCACATGCACATACTAATCACCTAATCACTCACATCACATCGTTCAAGTACTTAGTTCTGTCTCAGTGAGTAAAAAAAAAAAACACATAACACTTAAGCTTAGCGTTCATTGTATCCTGGAGAACTGGAGAGCAGAGGAAATAGAAAAACTATGGGTGAACGGATCAGGCAGCAGAGGGACAGTGAGAAGAGAAGATTACAGTAGGAGAAATTGAAGAAGAGGAGACAAGGTGTTCTACTTTGCAATATGGTCGAGGCCTTTTATATTCAAAACGTAATAAATAAAAATCCTGTGAGCATTCAAATTGAAAACAATAGGAAATCGTTGAGCCACAAGACCCATCGTGGCACTTGAAGGGCGAAGGCAACTGCTCATCGCAACCAGAAATCTTGCTTTATGTCTCTCAGTACAAGAGCTATCAGTTCTTACCATTTTACAGTCTGTCCACAGCACAAAGATCCAAACAGGTAAAAGATCCATCCATCAACTTCCCATACTTGCTTTTCGTTGCTCAGGGTCGAGATGGGGGATGGTGTCCATCCCAACATGCATGTGGCTGAAGACACACAATGTAATAGATTGACACGCACATGAACACCTGTAGGAAATTTACAGTAAGTGCTAAAATAGAGCACCTGTACAATGTGAGGTGAGAATTCAGCGAAACTGCTTTAACAAGATTTCCTGATTTACTATAGACTTTAATCATGTGGATGAGAAACTGTTTTGTAACACAAAACCTTTTGAAAGCTGATGAAGAGCACTAGAAATGCTTTACATCTGTCAGATTACAACATTCTAATGTTTTTCTCCTTTTCTTTCTGCATATCTAAAGCACCAATGAAAATTTCCACCCTTTTGTAGTTTTTCTTGCTCTTGCGGCACAAAACAAGCGTGTGGAGTATGACAAATGTCTGTGCACCCACAATTATGCTGACACACACACAAACATACACACACCGAACACACACATAGTAACACTTCTGCCCAGTATGTGGTCTATTTATTTATGGTACACAGAGCATACTGTAAAGGTTGTGTTTGCTCATGTTAAATGATATGGTAATTCATTACAGTGTGGACCACCTAGTGTGTGTGACCATGCATAACATTATGAGAAACAGGTACACTCCTTGATATAAGTGTGTGTCCAATTTAAGACACAGCCGGGTGCATAAAAAAGGTGGCTGTTCCGCTTAAGTGTTCACATGCTGAAAATCTCCTTTGATTAAATATACTGTACTATCATTCTGAATTTTAAAAGTGATGAAATGTATAAATGTAGTTTGTGAGATACGGCTTTGTCAGTAAACAAGAGGCAATGTTTTCTCTTCTCACGGTAGATACAATGATGTGCTCTAAAACTGTCACCTGTAATGAATCTAAGCACGTTGCGATAAACAGCGTCAAGGGGTCTGAGAGTATGGGGCTGCTGCATCCATGTAAATCACATCAGAGTAGTCGGATGCTAATAAAGAATGTTGTCTTTACAATCGGCAGCTCACTCTTTAAAGTAAGACATTATTTATTTCTGTAAAAGTACTCTAATTTAAACCTTAGCATCCTGCTTACTTCCAGTTTTGTCATTTAACAGATTCCAATATGCTGGTAACATTTTTAGCACAGTTATTAAAATTGATATGATTATTTATTTTGGTGTTTTGGTGGGGAGCATATAATTTGTTTTCTCTGGATTTACAAGATGAATGAAAACGAAGGAGAGAGTTTGTGTGTGTTTGTGCGCATGTGATGGTGACTGTACAAATGTACAAGGGAGAGTCGCCACAATTGTAACACTTTCACTTTTTATTCTTTTGCTCAATTTTTTTTTTTTTACCTACATGTGTAATTATTTCAGGCAAACAACCTTCCAGTGTCTAGGCTTGTGCAATTTTCCAACAGGTTTGATTTAAAGCCAAATATCTAATCGAACCGATATATCGAATTATATACCTAATTTTACCACTGGGGGTCGCATTTGAGCTATTTTTCCCAATAAAAGCCCATTATAGGTGTAATGCGCTTCCAATCCACTAGGTGGCGGTAATGCTGTATTAACCGCCAATACACACAAGGTTACACAAGAAGAAGAAGACGCAGAAGGACACCAAGGAACCTTCCTCCGACTCCGCTCTCTCAGTGGAGACACGGTGGTTGAGAGGACCGAGCGAGAGGCTGTTCCTGTAGTTGTTCCAGCCCCCCAAATAGTAAGCCTCTGAGACAAACTTAACAAAACACTTGTAGGCTCCTCCACTTCATTTATAAACAAACATAAACCTTATTAAGTTGTCATAATGCATGTTACAATGCAAGATAAGTTGAATATAGTTCCTTGACACGCCGCCGATGTGAAAAGCTTTTTTTTTTTTTCTCTCCTCTGGTTTATCTGGTTGACGTGAATTAAACCGGGTGGAGCTCTTAAACCGGACCGAACCGGTTAAACCGGAAATCGGCACAAGCCTACCTGTGTCTGCTATCATAAACCATTTAATGCTGGGTTCACACTGGAAGTGAAAAAAAAAAAAAATGGCGTTAAACTAATGGTTTTCAAGGCACATTAACAATATTTCAGTCAAGGAACTGTTTTTACTGTTCATATAAAGCATGTGATCAGATCATTTAAGAAACATAATGATATTATTAAAACTTTTCAGATGAGGCCAGTTGATGCATTTGTATCCCTTCTTGTTGGCAAATCCATTAACTACACCTACATAGTTAAAGAATTTGATTGATTGAAGAGATTAGTAGTTAGCACTGTTGCCACACAGCAAGAAGGTTTCTGGTTTGAACCTTGGGATGTGGGAGCCCCTGTGTGTGGAGATGGCATGTTCTCTGCTTTTGTTTTCTCTGGGTACTCTGGCTTCCTTCCGCAGTTCAAAGACATGCAGGTTAGGTTTACTGGTGACTCTAAATTGGCTGTAGGTGTGAATGTGAGTGTGAATGGTCATCTGTCTCTATGTGTCAGCCCTGTGATAGTCTAGCAACCTGTCCAGGGTGCCCCCAGCCTCTAGCCCAGTGTCAGCTGGGATAGGCTCCAGCACACCTGCGACCCCTAACAGGATAAGCGGTTATGGAAAATGAATAAATTACGTAAAAAATGTCATACAACCCTTATCTGATTTAGAAAGATGATTTGGGGGAGGCCTGTGTGTAATTGTGCATCATCTCCGAGAGGGTCAATGTGGCAACACCTCAGGTCACTAAGCTTTATAGTCTGTACTATAACCATACAGTCCAATTATATTTGGAGTGTAGTATAAGATGATTTTTTCATCATTAAATGTAATTAAGGGGAAACAGAAAGAAAACCCTGGATGTTACCATTCTTAAGTATTCCTTTTCAAAGTGTTAATTAAGCATTTGAAATCATATCTTAATGAGCATGACTACAGATCAGATTTATATGGCCAAAATCCAATTTTCTTCTGCAGCAAAACTACCAACAGTAACCTGAGAAGGGAGTGGAGTGAAAGAATGAAAGCAGTGGTGGTGAGGAGAGACGAATTGGTGGAGGGGGAGGGGGAACAAGAGATAAGGAGGAGAGCAGCAGAGCAACCAGAGAAGTGGCTTGTCAAACTCAGAGGGGACCTGGAGGAGAAAAAAAGAGAGAGAGGAGAGACAAACGAAGAGGAGGAGTGAAAAACAGGAAAACAGGAAGGCAGATAAACTTAAAGGATGTGTACAGAGTGATGCTGGGAGAATAACGCAGATGGATGTAGGACAGGAGTGAAGAGGATGAAAGGTTTTAGTCGAGAGGAGAGTAAGATGACAGGAAACATGACGGATGGATGTACAGAATGAAAGAATCAGATGGATGTGTGCAGCTGGGTCAAAAGAGAAGGAAGGAGAGGAGCACGGGAAAAGAAAGGTGAGAGGGCAGTGTCAAGAGAGAGGAGGATGGAAGGAAGGGCACAGGGAAGGAATAGAGGAGATAGATGGCAGTGATAGAGGGAATGAAATGAGTTGCAGAGCATGAAAGGAGGGTAAAGGACAGATAAACGGAGCGTAGCAATGAATCATGAAACATCCTTTTGTTTGCAGCAAAACATATCTACCTAGTTACAACTAGTACCTTGTTTATTTTATGGATTTTACAACCAAAACAAACAGAAAAAATTACTCACAATATACAAGTGATTTAACTGACTGCTCCACCTACAACATTAACATACACGTTTTAGCTCATTGACCGCAGATTATGTATATTTTACATTACACTGCTCATTTTCCTTAACATGCCAGAAGTTTTTACATAACTCAACAAACTTCCATGCAGACACTAGTTTCATTTAACCTCAGGATGCAGTTATAAAGTTATAAACTTGCAAAGACTTGAAATTTGCTCTATAAAATAATACATCACAGTGAACAGCTCCTTTGTGTATTAATATTTCATTTCTTTTGTCAAAATTATGTTTTTATCTTACGTTAATGCAGTGGCAAACAGGGACTGTTTGAAAACTCTTGAAAGTGCATTCATCAATGCTTTAATGGTCTTTTGGTCATCTGCCAAAAAGCATTGCACATAGAGTTTTGATTCTCTACCTGAACCCGACTGGGCCAACCGAACCCCCCCCCAGGTTCGGGCCGGCCTATAATTTCTATACTTTTATCTCAGTGCTCAGAGCCTCTGTTGCTGGTGCTCTAAATAACTGAAGTACAGAACGGTATATTCCAACAGAGCTCCAAATTTACGAATGGTCCAGTAAGCGCCAGGGCGTGATCTGGTGCTCGGAGTGGCTATTTACAAACTAACCCTGTGTCACAAAGGTCTGTTATTGCACTGAAAAGACTTCGGTTGACTTTAGCTTGTACATTTTTCTACAGTAGAAAATTGGGCTCAGGTCGGGCTTGGACAACTTGAACTATGTGGGTTCATGTAGGGTGGAACTTGATTTTTTGGGCCCAGTAAAAGCTCTAATTGTACAAATACAACCAGTGGTGGAAGAGGTACTCAGGTCCTTAGCTGAACCGCATAGATAATCTTTGCATAAAATTAGGCTGTCTATGCAGTTGAAAGACACAAAAAATTTTGAAATTGGTGGCATAATGCAAACTTTTCAGTGGCGTTTGTGCTTGCATTTGGCATAATGCAAACACAATAGTAGCTGACTGGTAACAAATAATCTTGTATTACAGTTAAACAGGAAGCTTAAACATGTTTTTTGGTTTATAATTGATCAGCGCTACTAAGTTTTACCATTAATTTTTCACCCTCTGCTTTCACTATGTAGGAAACAGTATGGCACCCACTTCCTGAGCTATTACAGCTAAACAGTACACTAAAATATGTTTCTAAAGAACATTTTAGGCAAGAAATAGGTAATAGAGTAATATAATCTTGATTCACATTTGATCTGCACTGCCTAGCTTTACTGTTTGATCAGAGTTAGGTCTGAGTTTGAGAGTGAAAGGGAGGGGTGGGTCTGTATCTTGATCCTCTTCTATATTTTTTGTGTCAGTGGTGGTGGCATGGATGGCAGGCAATATGAAACTGTGGAAGTACAGCCTGTTTTTTGAGCAACAGCCCCGAGATCAGCGTAATTCTCCCGGTTGATGCAAAATGCATCATCTGCTAGAGCTTTGCTGGAAGGGGAGCAAGGAGCTCTAAGCACTGGTTAGATGGAGAGAAATTTACCACAGTTCATTTACACATACTACCCACATTGTTATGATATGAAGCTGAATGAAAATCAATGAAGTATCCTTTTAAGTAAAAGTACCAATACAGCGATGTACTAAAAGTCCTGCATTGAAAATCTGCACAGGAATAGTTTAATAAAATCCTCCTTCCATCATGTTTTAAAGTATACTAATATATTGTTTAACATGATTTTCCCACACATTATTATTATTTTTATTATATATGGCATTGTTAGATTTAACTTTAACAATATATTATATGCCGGCACAGTTGTGCAGTGGTTAGCGTTGTTGCCTTACATACCCTGGGTGGGAGGTTCAAACGCTGGGGTTGGGGAACCCCCTCTGAGCTGCCCTCTGTGCAGAGTTTGCATGTTCTCTTGCATGTAGTCCCATAGTTCAAAGACATGCAGGCTAGGTTAATTGGTGACTCTTTGCCGTAGGTGTGAATGTGAATGTCTAGGGTGTACCCCATCTCTCTCGCTCAGTGTCAGCTGGGATAGGATATCCTAACAGGATAAGCAGTTATGGAAAATGAATGAATATATTATATTCTGTAATATATATCAATATATCTATATATGTATATATCAAGTAAATGTAGTAGTGTAAAAAGTAAAAGTAGGAGGATAAAGTCTTCAGTATAGAATGGAAATACTCAAGTGAAGAACAAGAATCTCAATGTTGTACTTAAGAACAGCACTTGAGTAAAGTGCTTAGTTACTGTCCACCACTGAACATAATCCAGAATATCCACAAATTATTTTTATCTGAGGTTTAAATAGGTGTCTTGTTTTGGAGGTCATTTGCCCAACTTTTTAAACTGTATTACATCCCCATTGCACTGCTGACTGTTAAGATAGTCTGTCCAGATAGGGGATAGGTCGGGTGTGTGAATGTGTCTCTGATCTTGCTGAGTGAGAGTGTGCATGTGTGAGAGAAAAGGATGGATGGGGGGAATGGTGCAGATAATAGGTGACTATCTGGAGGTGAGAGACGTAGAGGTGGAGAGGGAAGTGAAAGAGGATAGATGGATGAACTGGAGCAGCAGGACGAGTGTAGATAATGGTTAGACATAATATCTGGCAGAGAGGGAAGGAAAGAGGAGCGGAGAGAGAGGAAGAGGGAAGAAACAACAGGATAAGTGGGGCAAAACGAGCATGGAGAGGTGGATGGATAGAAAGGATGGAAGGACATGGGTAGAGGAATGAGTGCAGATAATGGGCTCGGACCTCTTGTCTGGAAGGAGAGACAGACAGGAAGGTGCGGATGGTTATGCATGCAGGAGTGCAGCAATGAGTATAGATAATGGGCTCCATCTAATGTCTGGAGGGAGGAGAGGTTACAGAGATAAGAAAGAGGGATGGAGAGATGAATGGACAGGAGTAGAGGGACGGCGCTATCTTCATACCTATGTGCCACGCGGCTTGAACACACACTGATAGTGAATGTGTGTTAAGTGATATGTGGAAGGTATGTGTGTTGTGTTTCTTGTAGTGACCTATTGGATGTGAATACTGTAGGCTGTGTGATGCTGAACTGTGACACTGTGAGCTGAGTGTCACTCCATCAGTGTCACGGAGACAGATTCCTGCACATGTCCTGTCTGTGACAAATAAACTGATTCCTGTGAGTGCACTGTATGTACGGCAGGTAATGGGCTTGATCTAATGTCTGCAGGAGAGAAAAGGAGAGGAGAGGGGACAGGAAGAGATGGATGTGTTGATAGAGAGGACTAGGGGGATGAGTTTAAAATATGGTTAGATGTGATGTGTGGAGACAGAGAGTAGGAGAGAGACAGGAGTGGATACAAGATTGGAAGAGCTGAGCATAAATGATGAGATAGGTCTAATGTGTGGAGGAGTGGCGAGAGGACACGAGGGAGGAAAAGGGGGAGAATGGATGGATGGTGGTGGGACAGGGTACAAGGATGAATGTGGTGAAGAGGGAGAAGGAGAAGGAGAGATGGATAGATGGACAGTGGAGGGATGAGTGCAGATAATGGCTAAACCTAATGTCTGGAGGGCAGACATCCATCTGACTGACCGAATTATAGTCCAGCTCACTTTCTACAGACTAATTACTGGAACACAGGATTGTCTCTCTGTCTTTCTCCTTCTCTGGCTTTGTCTTTGTCTCTATTTCAGTACTCAGGGTGATTTTACGGCTTATGAGAGGGGAGGATGCCCATGCTGATGGCACAGATCTCTGCTCAGCTCGTAGATCAGCTCACCTGCCCTCTTTTCCCCGTGCAAGCACAGATTCCCAAATACCCTCCCTCCACTAACAGATGGTTTTCAGAAGAAAATACAGTTAGTTACCTGCCCACCGCCGCGCTCATTTGCCTTATTTTTCTCTTCCCTGCTCCCTTGTCAACTCTCTGTTTTCAGGCCTAATCTAGAGAGGAGAAACAGCAATCTACCTGTCTACTACTCTGCTTGTTAGTGCCATTGTTAGCGCTTACACCTCTTGTTTTAGTGTATATATTTCAGGGAGTGAATAAGTGGGTGAACAACAAGCTACATGCTCTGCACAATATTTTCCGTGACCCTGTTGCATTCACTTTGAGTAGCCTAAACTCTAATCAGATTTGGCTGACTTGTCAACAGTGGAAGTTGTGGGGGAAAATGTGTGTAGAAAACAACAAACCTACCGACCACCTCTTCTGTTAGCTCTTGTGTTTAATAAAAGTAAGTACTAAAATAAAGGAAATGCCAGCATAAAGTGCTTTTATAGGCTGTAGTGCCACCAGAGCACCTTCAGCGAGCCTTGGCATAAATTCTACAAGTGTCTGGATTTTATGGGGGGCCATGGATACAGCACGACTCTTATACAAGAAGTTCCATTATTCAGAGTTTTGATGTTGGAAAAAATCATGTCTTTGGCAGCGTTCGACCTCCCGCTGTGTTTGGTTAGATTGAGATTTCGTCTCCAGGTCTGCTACGGGATTCGGTCTACAAAGTTTTAAGGCTTATCAAACCAATTTCCTTTCGTTCCCTGTGGATGCAGCTATTATCTTCCTGGAAGACTGAACATATTCACTCACTCTGACAGAATTTAACGTGCCATCAAAGACGTCCACTGTAGCACAACCCCACACCAGGCAGATGTGTCCCACATGAGAGAGCTGCTGTGGTAAACACCTGTCTGCTTGTTAAGCACCATGTGAATGATGACACATTTGACCATGTGATTTTCATTGCACAGTGAACAACTACAATACCTGCATTGTTTGATTTACTTGTATAAGTCAGTACATTTTAGGCATAATGAGGCGATTACGCTCTCCAATCTCCCGTGAAATGCTTCATGCTAGTGCTTTGGTTTGTCATTTGCTGTTAACTGATCCAGATCTGTGAGATTGTTTATCCCTGAAATACAATACTGATACAAATGCACAGTTGTGGTGGTTAAGCAGAATATGCATCTGTTCACGCATTCCCTAAATTGACTTTATGTTTGAGTAAGATTTGCCAATATTTCTCTTCAAGTTAAGTTGTCTTTGTCAGTAACGTCCTATCAGGCATCCCAAAAGTTGAAATCTCTTTTTTGCAGAACTGTTGTCAGCATTTAAGCTGTACTCTGCTGTGCAAACATCACAGCACCTGATTTCCAGTAATTATACTGGTGACAGAATTGTAAATAAGAAATGACACGTGGGTTTCGTACTTGTTCTCGCTGTATCTTTGCATCAGCAGACCTACGATTATCAGTCTTGCTGTTTGTTGCCCGACATCAAACTAGTTCATGTAGGAATTTTCAGGATCAATTCTTCTGTTATTGTGCTTTAAGGTCACACTTAAAACTCTGTATTGAACTGAAACAAAAGGTCACAGCCACTAATAATCATTAGAGACAAAACCACTTTATTAACTCACAGATCAATTCCAGCTAATCATTTTACTGATCAATCATGCTCCTTTGGGATTTTCAGTAGTCTTTGTGTCTATCTGTTTGTTTCTGCTGATTTAAAATCATCCATTGAATAACAATACAAGGACTTTGTAGGACTCTAGGACACTCTGTCCTATGGTTAATAGAGTGTGTGTCTGTGAGTGTATGTGTGTGGGTGTGCTGTTTATGGATGCTTTGGAGTGGCTGTTATAATGTTAAAAGAAAAGGGCAAAGGGCAAAAGTGTGGGTGTATGTCAGTGTGGATCTGTGTACACTGTGTGTTTGCCTGTGTGTGCATGCTCCAGGTTTCTTCATATGAACAGAGAACACATAGAATAGAGCTGTGGTTCTCAAAATTCTTACACTGCGTACCACCTCAGAAAATATAAGGTCTGAGTAAATTTTCTTGGGGTTCTTGGTGTGTGCTTCTTCAACCAATTGATTGGTTGATGGGGGGAAAAAATCTGCACGTTATCTCCAGATTAACTAAATCACCACAGTGCACTGATTGCGATTTGGTAGCGTTGTGTGTCTACCAAAATGGGTTTTTTTTTCCTGTCACAGGGCTCGACATTAACGCTTGCCCAGGGCAAGTAAACTGTGTTCAGGCAAGTGGAATGCCTTAAGTGAAAAATAAATGTGATCTCCAATGTTATATATCCGAAAATAGACTGTGCACTAATGCGTTTGCACCTGAGCTGCATGTGCAAGTCCGACTCACCACTATATGTTAAACAGGACTGATGAAGAAAATCTCTCTGACATACTGTACACATACTCTGACATACTCTTTACTGGTGATTCCCAACTTGTACAGCCATGTGGTCCAGATTACTCCTTGGTCATTAGTTCAAGGTCCACATTCAGCATCATACTTGGGTTTGGCCAGGTTGTTGAGCTAGTTTGTTGTCTCTGTCAAGTAGCTGTCAGTCACTCACTCTACAGGAGGAGATGTCACGTCAAAATAAAAGCTCTGTACTGAAAATGTACTGTACTTCAAAATAAAGCCTGTCTTTTACAAACTTGAAATGTCTGTGAATCACTTGCAAATCACTTTTCACCCACAGACAGTTAATTTATTCCTTATCAGAAGATCATTTATCATTGACTGTTGTCACCCGCAGCCACGCTGTACAAAGGGGACACAGAACTAAACCTGGCACTTTAACTCTTCCACACGACTCTGATACACCCATAGACTGTATAGGGCCAGCCCCTCATCAGGTACTGTGGAGACTTCACTGGAGCTGCTTGAGTAGCCACTAGCACTTGTGCTCCGTTGATTTTTGTCCACTTCAGTTTCAACAGGGCTTGGGGATACAGACAAACCCAAATATCACAATATTTCTGACCAAATACCTCAGTATTGATATTGCAATGATATTGTAGGGTTGACTTTTAGTGTTTTCCCAAAATATTTACGCAATGAGATTTTTGAGAAGTAATAATAAGCAATGTGGATATAATGACTAAGTGGGTGAAGGCAAATAATAGAACAGCTAGAACAGACTGCTATTTATTACATTGTCAACTTATCAGTGTCTTTTTAATACATTATACGAAATTGCTTGCGTGTTTGTTCACAAAAGAGTGTCACCAACATTTTAGTCGACATGATGCCAGATTAAACAGAAGGGTTTTCCCGACCATTATGAGTCTTGGATGCAGCTCCTAAGCCGAGTGAACAGAGGAAAAGCTAAGCTGAGACACATACTGATGTCATTTGTAGTTGCGCTGCTTCTGTCCTCTTGTCTTCTCTCTGTGTCAGGAGTTTTTATTGTGGTCAGAGCTCAGGCATCTCCTCTGAACACACACTAACACTTAAAATGACAGTAATAAAATTTATTGTAGTTTTTTTGGGACAATATATTGTCCAAATATCATGACAGGCCTACTGGTAAGTTCAGAAAATGACATCACTTTATTGTAATGCTGCCTGAAAAACAAGGAAAGACAACATTTATGATATCCAAAGTCTATGTACCACCTACCATAGTCTGAGAACCAATGGAATAATGTTTTTATGGCATCAGACAATAGTGCTTTTGTCAAGAATTATAAAGGATCTGGTGTCTTGTGTTGGTGCGATCTGCCATTAGGATTAAGAATTCACCAAAGACTTCAGCAATTATTTAAATACAACATCAGAACATCTTTTAATTGGATCACTCCACCCGCAATACAGCGATGCATGACTTACAACATGTGGGCCAGGGGCAGTGGGCCCTTTCCTACTTCCTACCACTTTACTTCCAGCGCCCTTGCCTGGACCAAATCCATCTTTGACCCTGGCCTTCTTTTTGATCTCAACTACGCATCTGTTAAGTTTAATGACTGCATCTTAGAAAATCACGACACTATCGCAGTGACAAAATCTGTCCACAGACAGACAAACAAACACCTGGTGAAATACTCCACTTCTGTGGTAGTTCTGCTGCAATGGGTGTCTACAGGAACACGTTTTGCCATGATGACACACACACACACACACACACACACACACACACACACACACATAAGTTGAATACAACACCAGCTTTGTTTTTGCAGCTGATATTTGCATGTGTGTTTAAGTGTGTGTGTCTTTGTGTAGACAGAGCAGAGATCTACATGTCAATGTGTGGGTCCCTGTTTTGTGTTCAGTTCAGCATCACGCTGCTACAGTTAGAGTCTACCACTCCCTTACTGTGTCTGCTTGTGTGTGTGTGTGTGTGTGTGTGTGTGTGTGTGTGTGTGTGTGTGTTAAAGAGAGAGGGATAATTAAATCTATGTCCATGTTTCTACCTGTGGCTCTGTGTATGTGTGGTAATTAAATCTCTCTGTCAGTATGGAGATATGAGGCTTAGTGACAGAGTGATTTACTGTGACATTATGACACTCATATTAACGCACACAAGTGTGTGTGTGTGTGTGTGTGTGTGTGTGTGTGCAGGTGAATATTTGCTGTAATGAGGAGTGACTTCATCAGTATGTACTGTATACTTTACATTTGATGATTTAGCACATTTGGGGCTCACTGTTTTTGGTTTTTAATTTGAAGAAATCATCTGTGGTTGTTCCGAATCGAAGAAAATTGTGAAAATTTGATTATAATTATTATAATTTGGAGCCCAAACAGTCTGCAGTTTTTTCTGTTTACTTAGTTACTTACTTATTTTTTATTACATTGAGGCACTCTGGTGCATCAGCAGCAGCTCGGTTGCATTTTGTTCCCATTTTTATCTCATTTTTTCTGTGACTGTAAGCAGTGCTTGAATTTGGCTGTACTTACAGAGTCAAGCTTTTCAACATACAGTATGATGCATATCACTGTATATCGCTGCTTGTTCATGAATGCACTCACACTCTGCAGTTATTTTACTTATGAGGTAGGACTGGCGGCTCTCCTGCCCAGTCTTGACAGAAGGTGGAAAAACACTGCTGCTTTCCTGCTGTCAGAGGTGCAGATGTAGTTCATTTCTGTCGAGCAGCTTCTGGATATAGAGCCGAGACTTTTGCTCGTCTAAAGTCTAATATCTGTAAACGGTTTGCCATGATGTGCAGACTGCAGACAGGGCCAGCCACAGAGGCCTTGGGTCAGTCTGCTCAGTTTGAGCCAGTTTTCATGGACAAGGTCCTTTCATTCAGAGATGAAGTGGAAAATAATCTCGAGCTTTCTCAGAAATCTTTCTGACATAAATTCATGGTTTGTTTATGGGTTTTTGAGGACTCATCTTCTTGAACTATTACCTTGAAATTTGACTGTACAGTATTTTGGTCCAAAAACAAAAGGAGTTAAAATATCCTCAATCAGAGAGAAGGCTTTGAAATAGTTTGTTGACAATGAGGCTGTACATGAAAAATATTTACAGCTAAAAACAATAAAACGAACATATATTACCTAAACAAGAGAAAACAAAACTTTCAGCTCTCTTTTCTAGATAATGGGCAGGGGGGAAGTCACTCTAATCAACAGAATAGGTTTTAAACTGACAGCCAGGATATATAATCAGTGAATACATTATCTTACGTAAAAGGTCAATTATGTCAAATCCTGCAGTGTCTAATATAAGATTCTTATTCATTTTTATTTGTTTTTTCACAGAAAACTGTCCTTAATACCACAACTGAAATTATACAGACCAGTAACCATAACCACTATTTGATTTTATTGTTCTGAATTGTTGTTTATTAACACAATATTTAATTGATAAAGAAGATGAGTTGTGTTTTTTAATTCTGTTTTTTTGTTTTTGTAGATTAACAGCTAATCCAGGTTATGTCTTCACTTTGTTCCTGTCTGAATATTTACAGTCAGAGGTTTTGGATTAAGTACCTTTTATTTTGAATAATCTGAGAAATGGATAATTAGATAAACCTACACTACAACGTCACCATTACCTCTGTTTTAATGTCCCTGACTTTTTTAATTCCAGGTGTAGTGTGCTTGAAATTTAATTGAAATTAATCTCCTTTTATACTGTAAGACAGTAGTCTATTATTTGTCTTATAAAACCAGACAAAACAGAGCTTCTCCTTAAAAGCTGGATGTGCATGCTGTGCTGGCTGCTGGTTTAGATTTAATTCAAGCACTAACTGGAAGCATATTCTGAGCTGTGCTCAGCACACGTAGACCTTGTTTACTGTACACAGCATGAACACGGCCGTCTTGGAGCAGAAAATACAACAACTTTTGGATAACTGGAGATATGAAATCTGGGAAAATCTGTTTAAACCGATCTGCTCCTTTCTTAAAAACTGTTTATTTTTTTGAGAGCGAGAGAGTCTGTAAGAACTGGAATAGGGTAGCCTGAATCATAATCCTACCAGCAGATTGTTCACATATGACAAAGTCCAACAGTGTATGTGAACAAGCCAATATGTCTAAAGATCTAATGTGCTCTCATTTTTGCCCACAGTTTTCTTACTGGCTTTGACAATTCAGGAAAATAGACAGACTTTACCTACTGTTTTTCTGCAGTAACTTCTAACTCAATAACCTATGGATAATTTACAATACATAGTCAGTGTAGCTATTTTTGCACAGCACATCAGCCGCATTTTCCAATAAAGTAGTTATCCTAAAAGAAGCATCAGTTAAGTTGAAATAGGTTGCCATAATTATATATATTGTCTGTAAACTAGCACATCTGTGCTCTTGTGAAGCACTTTTTCCAGTGAACAAATACATAATGGGGTATCTCAATGTGGCTGGTGACATGGGCAACAAATTCTTTCATCCTTTACTATAATGATCCACAGATGCACAATACACACAGCTGAAGGTCAACATGTAAGGTTTTGATCCAGATAAAGATGCTTCCATGCCTGCTTCCTGGTAGTTTTGTGTGTGTGTGTGTGTGTGTGTGTGTGTGTGTGTGTGAGAGAGAGGCAGAAGAAAACATATAGAGCAAAACAAAGAAAGCTTTATCTCTGCACTGTCATATTTTGGTCTGTATTGGCTGTGTTAGCAGAGCTTGGCAGCCCCAGCATTGCAGTAAAGGCCAACTCTTTCAGGTTACCTATCCCCTTTATTATTGCAGCCCTGAGCAATGGACACACACACACACACACACACACACACACACACACACACACACACACGCACAAGTAAATCCTGCAACCTTGTACCTACCTAACTAAAGGTACACTCCCACCCACCCACCCGCAGATACAGGTGAGTTATCATTGCTTTGCCCTCAAGAGCACTATCACTCAAAATGTAATTCAGTCACAACTTGATATACTAGCGTGTGTGTTTGTTTGTGTGTATACTGTACGTATCAGCGTGTGTGTGTGTGTGTGTGTGTGTGTGTGTGTGTGTGGTGTGTGTGTATTGCGTATATGTGTGTGTGGGTGGGTGTGTGATATAATGGCAGGCCAAAGGGGGCAGAGAGAAATGGAGGGAGTCGAAACTCAAAGGTATTCTTTAGCTTTTATTATCACGATATTGCCAAGGGCAGAGAGAGGGAGAGAGAGAGAGAAGGAGAGGCAAAGATAGATGGAAAGAAAAGAATGATAACCAGTGAACAACAGAGGAATAAGAGGGAGAAAGAGACAGTAATCTCTTTTTTCCTTTGGGCTCGAGAAGTACTGCTCTTTGGCCAACACACTGTGTATGTGTGTGTGTGTGTGTGTGAGTGCTTGCGTGCATATACAGTCTAATGTGCTTGTGCTGTATGTATTGAAAGTAGCTTTTTATAACTGAACCAGCTTCCTGTGCATCAATTATATTTATTTTTTTGAAGTAGCAGTCTGAAACGATCTAGAAATGTGTTACGTCATGGCACAAAAGGAATATAACTGCTTCACAACGAAATCAGAGAGAGGGCACCATTGTTCCAGCAGATATGGACCTTGACATTTTTTGCAGTGACAAATGGTGGAGCAATGGAAATACTGATGGTACCCAGCACCAAAGCCCTGCTCTGATTCCCAAACACAGACTGAGTGATGGAGGACCACAGTCAATATTGCATGCAGCATGATGATGACCACGTCATCCACCAAAATGTCAAGGCCTGCTGCAGATTTTCTGATCCAGACAGGGTTCGTGAGGCTTTTGCCTCTCCTTCACTGTCAGTGCATGTTGTTTACCAAATTGTAATAAGCCTGATGGAACTCAAATAAAGCTTTGTCATGGCTAATTTAACTGGGCACTCAGGCTGACTTTTTGGCCAAGTATGCCAAAGATCTCATTCCTTTGCTCAAGGTCATTATGGGACAGAATTTTAAAACGGAATGACATCTTGTTTACTAGATTGTATTGAGACTGTCTGAAAGAAACCCCAAACATGGACTCATCATGTGAATTCTACAGGTACTACTGTACAACTATGACCACAATACAGCAGTCATAGCATTCATTTTAGGTGGTAAAGATATAATACAAAAAATAGGATTTCTACTTGTGTGTTGTATGTTGGGTGAAGATGCCTCATGGGAGAACCACAGAAGACCTGCAGCCTTGGAGGTGCCTATCAGTCTGGCCTATACAGTGAATTAAATACTGAAGATAGATTTTAGACTTACAAGTGAATCAACTCCTCCAGCCCATATGATCAAATATTGTTTGTTCCTACCTTTTAATGTGACCCACAGAAGTGCTTACTAAATTAGTGCCCCTGCTGGTGGAAGGAGATCAAAACATGTATGTCATATATGACCATTAACAGTCATAGTTTTAAAGGGTGTATACATTGTGAAATGGTTGCATTTTGGTTGGGTTAAGACAACAAAACTGCTTGGTTAAGTCTAGACAAAAAATCATGGTTTGGGTAAAAGTAAGTGTATTTGTTACTGGATGTAACATTAGGCTAACTGGCGTTGCATACGTAATGTGAGCTACAGTTACATTGCATCAGTTAATGCAACTTGAAAGAACTCAACGTTTACTTTTTGTTTCACATGGGACACAAACAGAGGGCTCCTGGGTCAAAGTCCTGTGTTTGTTTGAGCCATCCATTTACCCCAACCTCCTCCTCAGACTTTGTCGCTCTTAATACTTTGCGACCTGAATTCTTCTTTTTTGCCCGCAACAATTACTACGGCCACCAGAGGCCGCCGCTGATCAACAACCATTGAATATGTGCCACAGTAAGATGCTTGTACAGATAACCTATGTCATTTTATGGGGGAGGACAGTGTTGAATTAATGTATGCATTTTTGTCTATCTGTCATGCAATGTGCACATCTGATACTGTTAACATCGCAAATACTGATAAAGTACCCACATGATATGTGGTTTGTTACTTGGTTGGGCAGAAAAGGAAACTGCCAACCTTTCAAAAACCTGTTGTCATTATGTGGCTGCCTCAGAAGCTCAGTAAGTGATGTGGAGCTCCTTGGAGAACACTTAACCTTCAGGAGCTGCTGCAATAAAGGATGCGCCAGCCGGACTTTTCTCTCCACAACATACCCTCCTCCGCCTTTCATAGCCTGAGCGGCTTTGTCCTCATTCTCATGGCCGTAGTGGCAGCGTTGCCCTAGAAAATTGGGTTCATTCATAAGCCTTGATTAAGAAACTTTCCTCGGTTGGTAGAGTTCCTTTTGGGGACTTTTTTTCGCTTTCACTTGCAAACTTCCTTGCTGCATGCTTCAGCTCTGATACACTTTGTATTTGGATTTCTCCCTCTGAACTTGGTTAGGGGTTAATTTAACACAGGCACCCATACAATCCACAACACTTCTGACAGGTCAGTTCGGTGCCATGTGCAGTGTGGGGTATCTGCGGATCAAAAGGTAGGTCACATTGTCTCTGTGACTGCCGCTGCTCTCAGCATCTGCTCCATAACAGAGCTGAAGGAGGCCATCTGTCTGCAGCTGAAAATGCAGAATAACACTGAAGAATCAACAGAGCTTTTAAGTTCAGCTTAACATCTGAGACGTGCAGTCAGACACACATGAGAAATTGACCATTTTTAACATACAGTGATACAGTTAGACTTGGTGGAAAAGGAGCAGCCCATTGGGGGAGTTCTTCCAAAAAATGTGAGCAACAACACAGATTCTGCAGGGCAAACTTAAAAAATATTACTCTTAAAATCTCTTGCAAAACTCACACAAACATTTTATCTTGGTCACATTAACATTGCGTAAAAGGAAAGGCTGTGATGATGGGAGCAGATGTATACTGGCACAAGCTTTCAACAGCATAAAGCTGAGAAGAGTAATGACCACACTGTATAGCTGCATTGCTATGTTTGGACGTCATTAGTCAGCTATTAACCACAGTGGCGGTGAATGAGCCAGAGATTGTGAAGCATACATGAAACCACTGATGTCAGTCAGCTAGTACAAGCACTAACAATGGTGTGGTCTCAAGTTGTTTATGTTGGGATGTGGTATGTGTGGCCTTTGTTTGTGATTTCAGTTGTTTAAAAGCAACTTAAAGCCAGGGTTAGAAACAATTCTGGAAAAGGCAGTAAAAAAACTGAAAAAGAAAACTGCAGAATTTGAAAATAAGCCCTCCTCCAGCAGCCCCTCTCACCAGACAACCACAGACATATGCATTCACCTTATACAGTAACCTGACATTTTCCATAGATTTATTTGATTGTATTTCATTGTAGAGTTGCATGCAGTGCTTTCACTCGGCACCTCATTGCCCTGCTATCTTTCTCTCTGTTTATCAGACCACATAAGAGACAAGAAATAGCAAGCTAACATTAGCCACCTTACCGTCCCTTTGCCTCACTGCTGTGGACTGATTCTCCAGGAGGAGAGCTGGCAGCAGCTCCTGATCTATAGTTGTCAGCTGCAGCAGCTTGAATTTGGCCAGTTTTAACCCCCCTGTGCTGGGTGCCGCAGCAGGTTGATAGCCAGCGATAGCCAGGTCTAACTTGTGTAACAGCAGCAACAGAAAGTTTGCTGATTCAGCAGGGGGTCAGGGCTGTCCTGTTCCCCAGAGCTAAGGTTTGCACTGGCTGGATTTGGGGTGTTACCCACTGTCCTCCTGGCAAAGACATCTGTTGCAGCTCGGAGTGAGGTGGAGGACACACTGGTTTCCGGTTTGTGAAGTTGAAGCTGGGGTTGTTTGCAGAAGGATAAAGTATTAGCAACGTTTTCTTTCCATCTCTCAAAAGCTTTGCTGATACTGACACGTATTTTATTTTGCTTATTTTTAGACTCTCTCATAGACTCTCTTTTTGAAAAGTCTGTCTTCCCTTTTTGGGTGACTTTGCTGTGTAGGCAGTTGTTGCAAATGCTAGAATAACAACTTCCTCTGCAAGATTCTCTCCATTGAATCAGGCTTTCATCGAAGGGACGAGCATACGCATCTGCATTTGTCAAACAGCCAGGATGAACGCCCTCTCTGTGAAATGGCATGTGATTGACCAAAGTCTCTCATCGGGCTGGATTTTCTCAAGCCTGAAAACGGAGCCAAGAGGAGATGGAGAGGTTTAATTTTCTCTCAGTCCCCTTCAATTACAATATGCTCAGAGTTTGTTATAGGATTTTTGCCCAATGAGGCCAAAATGAAACTGCCTACCTCAGCTTTAATACCCCAATTTAGCTTGAATACAGTCCCATGACAAATGAAAAATAAAAAATGAATATCATCACTGTTCTAAACAACAATGTGCTGACTTAAGAGCACCATAACTATTCTGCTGTCTCTATCTTCTGATTTTGGTCACAATCATTGTAGAAGCAGATCATGAAATTTTGTATATTGTTTGGTGAATTGGGTCTCATGGTGATTGGCAGTTTTACCTATATAAGGTAGGAACCTTTGTGTCTAGGCAGGTGTTTCCACTGGAAGAAGAAAAACAGTTTTAACCATTGTCCAGCAACACGCTGAACGTTATGTGAGGATGTTGTGCGATAAAGTCCACCAATGGAGGTTTTTGGATGTAAAATAAAGTAACTGTGTGCATCAAAAGGCAATTTGAGCAGGACTTTGATTCATCTGTTGCGGTAATATAAAGCCTGTCAGCTAGGTTTTCCTGTTTAAACACCTCAGTGGCTTAAAGCATTGGCTTAGCCTCTATAATCATAAAGCTTGACAATGTGGCAGCATCAGGTTCTGACACGACTCTTTTAAATTGACACAATTATAATTCTTGCATATCAGTACTCACAGGATTTTATTATATACTGATCAGCTGCATAAAGTCCAGGTTGCTAAATACCAGAGTTTCATGGTTCCAAAAGAATCAGTATCTTAAAGTCCTGTTGGATGCCTCTTTTTCACATCATCATCCTTCAATGTAAAATTGATTGCACAATCACATTGAAGGTATTTTAAATTGTGTTCCCATTCTCTTTTACTCATGTTATTCTGCCTTCTAGACTAGGGGTGTAAGCAGGTGATAAGAATGGATGGCAGCCAAATACGTCCATCACATAATGAATACATCATGATGGGTAGAGAAATTGATGATAGCTGCTCAGCCTGTTGACGGGCCTAAGAGCCTAGTGTCTACAGATTGCAATAGACCAACAAAAACACAAACTCTACTTCACAAATTAGCTTATGGTGTTAGGTCCCTGGGCCCCGGATAAGCCCCCAATTCACGTTATGTCCTAAGTCTAGGGGAAACCTAGACATGACATGCTGCATGAAAAATGTCCAGCTGCATAGTATGAATCAAACTTTAAAGTTTCAAAGTAATTTGATAAAACCTGAGAGATGAGCATTGCGGAAAACAACAAACTAAAGTTAGCTTTACCAAACACTAAACTTCTGTAGGGAAAACAATATATAAAATAGATGACACGTCTTTAACCTGAACCCCAAACCTAAACCCCAAACCTCCCCCCCAAAAACCAGGAGAATAATTTTCCACAAAAAAGGGCCTCTATTGTTACTGAACTGCTATGTTAGTATTCTGTATGTACAAACAACAAAGTAATACAAGCCAGCCAAAGTTTCTGACACAAGAAGCCATTTCAGACTGATACAAGGTCAGTTCAAAGTCAGAAAACTGCTACTCTGTTTACAGAAACCCACTGCAATACAAACAGAACTCAATTATGGCTTCAGTTGTTGGAGGTGGCAGAGGTGGAGGTGAGCAGGTAGCTTAAACAGGATGATTTCAAAGGCTTGTCCAATCTGAAGGCAACAATCCCTTCAAACAGACCAATCACGGGTCATAACCTGTTGCTCATCACCCTTTCAGAAAGAGAGGTGGAAGAGAGAGGGAGAAATCTGTCAAATCAAACATCAAGACATGTATGACCCAGGCTCATAATAGTGGTCAATCCAGTGGAAGGGATTAGAAAAACAATGTGTGTTCCCTGCTGGTTTGATTTTTCCCAGTTAGCCTCATCTGTCCTGGTGGATCCATAGTTAATAACCAAGTTATCTACACTGCTCATTAAGACTTCCCAAGCATTGTGTGCCATCAACAACAAACACAGTCTGTCTCATAGTTTTTTTTTTTTGCTCCCACATCTTCTGAATATGGAAGAGGGTGTGTCTCCTGTCTCAGTGTTAAACAGACTAGTAATTAACTAGTGATCTCTTATCTTCTCGCACTGACAGAGTTGTCAAAAAAGCTATGAGTCACATAGACAGCGATGGAGAGTTGGAGGGAGATGCAGGCAGATACGGTTACATACACGGACATGAGAAGAAACTGTATATTTTTATTAATACTTTAAAGGGGCCTCTGTGAGTCTCTTGTCACTTCATGTTGACAGAGACATGAAAATGTGTCTGAACACATGAGTCATACAGTTAAGTACTGGAGAAAAAGAGAGAGCAGTTTGCGGTTGCTGTGTGACTGCATTTAAACATTCTTTATTGTTGCATGTGTCATTGTTATGTGCTTCTTTCGGGCTGCTTGTGCCTCAGTATTACTTCAAATTCATTGTCAGTTTTTCTTTTTCTTTTTTTCGTCAGTGCACTGATTTCAAAAGTGTAAATCTCACATTACAAGAGGAGAAAAACAGAGCACAGAGAGAAGGACAGAAAAAAGGCAAAGAGTGGATGAGGAGAAACAGGGCAGAAATGAGTGACAGCAGGAGGAATGGAAACACAGAGATGAGTGGGATTTCAGATGAGAGAGAGACTGTGGAAAGAAAGGAAAAGGAGAGAGAGGGAGAAATTGAATGGGATATCAGATGAGTGGGCCATTAGTCACTGCCTTCTTACTTCCTGCTGTGACTGTGTTTCCATGGCGATAATTAGCATATCAGACATTAACCCCGCCTCCACAGCCCTCTGTGTCTTGTTAACCAATTAACTTCTGAGTCAGTGAGGACTAAACCAGAAGGAACAGAAAGTGAATATAAAAGCCAATCACCAACTGTAAGAAAATCAGATCCAACACCTGCCTTTGCGTCACCACTTGAAGAGTTGAGCTCCTTCATAAAACAGTTTCTAAGTTTGGACTTAACAAAAAAGCTGGCATGAAAGGAACATTCAGAAAGTCTTTAATTATTTTAAGTTCTTAATTTACAAACTATGTAATGTACTCTTCCAAACTTGATATGAACAGTTTAAGCAAGGCTGATAGATGATCATTGAGCACTGATCTGATGTCATAAGCATCAGTACATTGAGGAAAAGGTAAACGTTCTCACCACATGGTTCATTTAGTACCTGTTCTTTTGGTATCATGTGGACCTTATCAGCAGATGACGGAATTAATTCAGGTGCGTGCATTTATGAATGTCCAATTTTCCATTTTTATCAAGGTAGTCTCACTTTCAAATAGTCCAATACGGACACTTGGTCTTCGGCTCTGCATCAAACACAGACGCACCAAAGGATCCTTTAGTGGCAGTAAGATGCACTGGACAGCGGCCATTGTTTGATGTTATAAGAGTGACAAAGTCCACATGGGGTGGGTGAGAGGAGTGGTGGATGGGTCAGACAAACTCCAGGCTTTCACCCAGGACACCGCTGTTTGTGTCTCGTGGTTAACATAAAGGTAACAGGAGTTATTTTGATAAGAACAAAGTGTGCTAGTATGTGGAGCATACTGAGCTAGTATGTATGTCAGGTGACATTAGATTATGTTAGTAACAAACTAGTCTCTAGATACCGACTCTACATTCAGTGAATGTAGAGTCTGTAGGCAAACCCCGGAGATCGTGCCTCCGGCAGAAGCGCCCTGGTTTCTGGTGCTAGGCTGTTTGTAGTCCACGTGATATTGATCAGTCACGTTTGAGCCTGCTGCAGTTGTTGCCAGGTTAAACACTCCGTGTGGTGAACTAACGAGGCGGAACATAATTGGCGTCACTGCAAACTCTGAATCCATCGCAATGGTTCAACATATTTACTTATATATAAACGGAAGTCGGAAACAGAAATTCGCCTCCTCAAACCGGAATGCCAGAACATTGGGGGTCTGCCCCCAGAGGCTGTATCGCCGTCTGCCGGAAGTCAGACGCCGAATACAGCCGATGGGTTCCGAGAATGGTAACAAACCTACTTATTTTCAGTCAAACCATTTTTTTTTCTAAACCTAACCACAACCTGTAGTTACCTAAACCTAACCAGGAAATAAACCTTAAAAATAGTTTGGGTTTTTTTTAAACATACGTTCTAAGTTTATTTTGAAAAGCTGCTTTCATTTAACCAGTGGGAACTGTACATTTCCTGTTAAAACAGAAATTTATTTTGAAAAGACAGAATAATGACCAAAAATTGACACGCCCTTCCCGTCATCCAAAACTGAAGAAAAGAGCGCTTCATATTTTAACACGTAAGGCCATTGATCAAGTGTCAGTGTTTGACAAGCTGGGAATGAGACTGTGTTGTTTTCATCTACACTACTCAAAAAAAGTACACTTAATCGTCACAGTCTAACACCAAGTCAGTTAAACTTCAGGAATATAAATCTGTCCATTTTGGATGCGCAAGTGATTGTGAATAAGTTTCACCTCCTTGGCTGAAAGTGACAGTGAAAATAATAGTATTAATGATAAATTCATACAAAACTAATAGAGTTTCATGGAGTTTCAGACCTTTAGGGAAAAACAGAATACCTCAAAAGTGGTGGTTAAAAAATCAATAAATAATAATCCATAAGTAATCTACACAAAAAAAAAAAACAAAAACAAAAAGAAACAACAGCAAGCGGTTGAAGCCACAGTGCACGTCGAGTTTTACATCATCTGTCAAAAAGCAATTTCAAAAATCACTTGCAGCCCTTTTATTGTAATCCTGTGATATTTTAATACTATCACTTCTCAGCTCTCGAAAGATATTGGATGCTCTGTGACCCGAATAACTTCCTACTATGCTTTAACACAGGATAACAAACTTTAAATCAGGATGCAACATACGTGAGTATAGACATAAAGAGCAGCCCTCAAGATACAGTGGTTGAGTGAGAACTGGAGGGGCGCTAGTTCAATCTCCAGACCTAACAGCTCTCTGGTTCCTGTGTGATAGGACCAGTTGATGGGTGCCTGTTAAAGTGCCCTTGAACAAGGCACTGAATCACAAACTAGTCTGGTGACACTGCACTGACTGCCAGCCCTCTGCTCTCGCTCTTCTGAAGAAAAGTTTGTGAAAGGACGATGTATTCTGCAATGAAAGGTGGCTGCTCACAAAACAATTCTAAAGTGCCCTTGAACAAGGCACTGAATTCCAAATTCCTCCAGGGGTGTTGCATCGCTGCCAACCCTGTGCTCTGTGAAGAAATGCCTGTGTGCATATATATATACTATGTAGGAGGAGTATGCAGAAAAGGCGTTCAAGGTACTTCAACACAAAGAAGAGAGCCCTGATTCAGAGGTTTACCTTAAACACTGAAGAAATCAAATAAGAAATATGAAAGGATTCTTATAAAAATGTCCGAATACCATTCAAACATTTATGGTGATTTTATATTTGTGTGAAAGGCTCAACAACAAAGCGCTTTACATAAGACATGAAGAAAAAAAAGACATGAGGCAATATAAAAAACAAAATAAAAAGACACATTTGAACAGGATTTAAAGAGTAAAATAAAATCCAAGACAAAAATAAGCTAAAATAAATTTGAACAGATAAAAGAGGAGATGAATAATTACAGTGCAGTTACAGTTTAGTGCAAGATATGAATAAATAGCCCCAAATTTATTTTAATAAAAGGCTGTGGCAAAAAGAAAAGTATTTATCCTTGATGTAAAAGAATTAAGAGTTGGAGCAAGGAATTTGTCCTAATATCTGGTGTATAAAAACTGAATGCTGCTTCTCCATGTTTAGTGTTGTCTCTGGGGTCATTAAGCAGACTTGTCCCAGGGGATCTGAGAGGTCTGAAGGGCTCATGAGGGAGCAGTAGATCAGAAATGTATTTGGCCTTGTACTTTACAGTACTTTGTAAACCAACAAAAGAGTCTTTCTTTTCCCATGTGTCAATTATTTGACACATAGGAAGCCAGTGTAAGGATCTGAAAACTGGACTGAGTCACTCTCCTACTCATAGTGGGGAATCTAGCAGTAGCATTCCAAATCAGCTGCAGTTGTGTAATTGACTTTTTAGGGAGACCTGTGAAGACTGTGTCACAGTAGTTGTGCCTACTGGAGATAACTGCAAGGGCAGGTTTTGCTAAATCCCACTGAGAGCTCTTAGTTATGGTATATTCTTAAAGTTATAATTGTCTTAAGGTGGCCATTGAAATTCAGGCCTGAGTGTGTAACTATGCCAGGATTTCACACTTGCTTTGAGGTAATGTTAGGGACTGACACTGAGCACTGACTTTTAATCATTCTTGTTTGGCTGCAAAAATCGTATCTTTTTTTCCAATGCATTTACACAGTGCTTTTATGTGTGTCATTTGCATAATCATAGTAAGAAATTTAGCTGTTCTCCATAATCCGAGCTAGTGGAGGCATGTAGATATTGAAGGAGGCCCAGGAATGGAGCCATGGGGAACTCCAGGCCATTTTTACACAATCAGATGTGTACTTATCAGTCCACACAAAATATTCCCTATCATTTATCGCTGTGCTAGAAAGTCTAAGTTTGTCTGTGGCAAGGTCAATTACCACATCTAAAGACTTGTATAGTCTGTGAAGGTGTTCAGTTGTTAAAACCCCCCCACCATTTTTAGTGATTTTTACCTAAAAATAGGAGGTTTGATGTGGGCCTATAAGTGCTCATTAGTGAGATTAGTAACAACAGTTTTCAGGGTCTGTGGGAAATAGCCTGACAAAAGCGTGTGTTGACTATTTGTAGAAGATCTAATGGCAGTTAAAACATGTTTGAAAAAGTCTGTAGGGAGTTTATCAAGGCAGCAGGAGGAGGATTTCAAATGTTGCACAATTTTTTTCATGCGTGTATATTTGTTTAAATTGTGTCTTGCCAATAGACGTGATCTTAAGGGGCCTCGGTACAAACCCCTATACCTGACATGGAGGAACTGACACCTTGTCAAATTTTCTGAATTTTGTCAGTGAAAAAGAAACCAAACTTATTGCATGACTTGGTGGATCAAAGTTCAGGGGCTACTGACACAGGAGAGTTTGTCAGTCTGTCACCAGTAGTGAATAAAGCATGTGCTTTATTGTTGTATTTGGCAGTGATGTCAAAGGGGAAGGAATGCCTTTCATTTCTTGGTTAAAAGTTATAAATGCAAAGCCTGATTTTATACAGTAGATGTCATAATTGACCTACAGGAATGTGCTTTTTGCAACCTCTTTTCAGCTTTTCAAATTTTTACTTACTTACTTTTGTCAGGGCAATGCCATCAATAACATTTGTAATTGTAGAATGGAAATGATCCACAAGAGATCCAAGAGAGGGCAGGTGTGGAAAAGAAAGCTGGTATGAATAATATACTGGTGTTTTCAGTGATATACTGTTGATTACCTCTGTCTGAACATTGGTGTGCACAGAGATGGTCATCTCAAAGAAACACAGGGATGTTCAGGAAGAAGAACACCGGGCACCACCTAAGAAATTTTTTGAGTTAATTGTTAGAGATGATTAAATCCTTAGTGTGCCCTTTATTGTGTGTGATCTTTGTCACATGGTTAGTCAGCTGTCTGTCCTGCTGTCAACATGAATGTCCAGTACAGTCATCACTTTGCACAGTATTTAAGTGGCTTGCAGATGCTTAATTATAAAGCTCTACAAGAGGAACTCAACTGAAGAGCAACAAATTCAGAAGAAGAATATTTTCCACTTGCAATGAAAATAATTCTGATACAAAATGCAATCTGGCTTTGTCCGTGAAACTTGGGGAGGGGTTGACTCAATAAGAGCTGTTGCACTGCTGTCTTAGTCTAACCAAGTTTCAAGGTCTTGTAGAAGTGGTGCAAATCTGTTTATACACTTGGTTGTTGAGGAGGTTTGTTGCTAGTTCTCCCTTACACAGCTGTCCATGGCTGTGTCCTACTAAGCACAGGGGTTGATGAGGTGTTCTGCCTGGATGGTAGTGCAGGTCCAGGCCAGTGTTGCAAATCTCAGGGCGCTGGACTCCAGCAACACTACATTTTCCCAAGGAATTTCTTTACTCTTTGGCCTTACACTAAGAGTGTTCTAGAGAGGATTGCTACTTGCAAAATTATTATCTACAGACAGACCTCCTGTTTCATCTTGTCAGTCTTGTCGGTGCTACTTAGCCATGTGTTAGCATTTTCTTGTAGTCCACTGTAGAGTACATAGTAAAGTGGTGAAATTTGTGGAAGTCCTCTAGGGGGAGCATCTTGCTGAAAACTAACTCCAGCTTAGTCCCAGGTTTCCATGTACGGTAGTTCAGGCAAAATGCTGTTGGTGGTCCACACTTGTGCGGCACTAAATAAGTACTAAGCATGTTTAAAGGTATGGTAAAGGCCTAGTGTGTTTTTCATAAATGAAAGTCCTAGTAAGCAGAGAGTGACCAACAAAGAGTCTGCATAGTAAGCAACCAGGAAACATTGTGTACAAGCACAGTTGTGTGTGTTTGTAAGCAGAACAACTGCATTAATTGTGCTGCACTCATCAGTATTTGTAGAAATTAGCAATGGGTCAAATGATCACGTGAAATGTGAGAGTGATCGCTCGTAGTGACCCACAGGGGATTATCACCTGACTCGGCAGTTACCCTCAGTTCTGTGGTGCGCTACAGAGTCTTTCAGCTCATTGTTTTGCTTCTGCAGCCTGCAACTTTACTGTTCTGTGTTAGTCCCACTGCTCTCATCAACCTCATTTCCAGCCCCAGCAGGCCGCATTTTTCCACAAAAAAGCCTTGATAAACCAACAGTACACTACCTGCCCAGCACTGAACAGCAGGCAGACAAAGTAGCTGGTGAATTAAGAGGAGTATCTGGCATAGAGAGTGAGATATTTCCTTTAGGAGTTGTTGGAGAATAGACCAGAGCTAAAAGGAGATAGTACAGCGGATAAGCTCTCAAATTATGAGGAATTGTGCACTTTTTGAAAAAAGCATGAAATTTCTACCATAGTTAGTACATACCATAAGGTTTACTTTCAGATGTGGAGGGAAGTCAGATTT
The DNA here is from genome assembly GCF_041903045.1 of Epinephelus lanceolatus. NCBI lineage: Eukaryota > Metazoa > Chordata > Actinopteri > Perciformes > Serranidae > Epinephelus > Epinephelus lanceolatus. The sequence continues at coordinate 30,250,980 of NC_135735.1, read as the reverse complement.
GACCTCTGAGGCCCGGGAGAGGTCAAATTCAAGATGGCTGCCAATAATATTCAAATATGCTTAACTTTGGAACCAAACACAATAGAAAAACATTTAAGGTGTCATTTCCAACTAAGTTTAGAGTGCCCATTCAGTTAGTGATCCTCTTGAGGTCAGTGGAATTCAAGAAAATGCATTTAGGTCAAGGTCAAGGTAAAAATTGACTTACAAAAAACAAAATATTTCCCCCTCTTTTTAAATTTTTTTTAATGAACCCCAAAAATATTTCAATTACTTTATACTCTCATGTATTATTCAGTAATTAGTTATCATTTACTGGGATGTGTGGTTATTTTTTCCTGCTAAGCACATCATTATCAGCAGATGGCCCTCTAGAGCATCAGTAGCTAATGCCAGTAGCGATGTAGTCAGTAGGCAACATGAAGAGTAGGCTACAGTATGCACAAGTGACGAGACAGAGCACTTCTGACATAAATATCCTACCAGGTAAACTGACTGACTATGTACAGACAATGGCCGTGTTTCCCAGTTAAGAGCGATCTTAAGACTTAAAAGCACAGTTAAGAACGTCTTTGGTAAGAAGGGTTGCTAAGATACGAGTATTTCCCAGATGCGTTCGTAAAGCCTCTGGAAACCCAAATCCACAATAGCCTTCTAAAGGCCAAAACACACCGGCGGCGTCATATGACGGCGGCGTCGTTGACGTGAGTCAAGTGCTACCCCCAACACACACAAAAAGCGTCACGCTGCGGGGCGTCAACCAGATTTCTATTGCACACTCCAGTCCGCTAGGCTGGGAAGTACAAAATAGCGCTTTTTCAAGGGCGCTTTGCTAGCTTTGCTACGCATAAACATATCCCCAATCGTGGAGGTGATGCTGCAAGAAACAACACAGTTTTAGGCGGGGGGGGACATCATTCGAGGTGGGCAAATACTTCTACACAACGCCAGAGAGACGGCCGGCCGGCACCGGTCTCTCCCGCTTTGAGGGTCGGTGTGTGTGTCAGAGTAAATTCATATTTAATCTATTAAGACTGGATGTGTTTGAATGAAAAAGGCTATTATCAGAAAAAGGGAGCAGAATTATGTTTTCAATGAAAACCTATCTCAGTGAAGAAAGGCAAAGCGCTAGCCTCCCGTTGTCATTCATCTCAGCTAACATTGCATGTAAAAGTTATGCTAACTATTCTACGAAGTAACATTAATATGAATCACAAAACGTTTTGAAACTTACCATTCAGTGACCACCTGAAAGGAATCATTTTCAGCTGGCAGGGCTCCTACTTCGTCCTCTGAATCATCAGAGGGCTCAAACACGTACGGCTGGATTAAATTTGTGGCAGCCATTGCTGAGCCAGGGAGATGTCATTCAAAACGAGGGAGCTGTCAATCAGAGCGTTAATTGCCACGCCCACTCTGTCCTGGCAGGTGGTCTAAACAGCAAAATGAGCTTTGATATAATATATGCATTTTTACTATTTCAGGCTGTGTTTCCAAAGGCTTTAATGCCCTTCTAAGGATCGCTCTTAAGATCGCTCTTTAAGAAGCTCTTCAATCAATGTTAGGCAAATCGATCACCCACCACTTAATCAGCGCATAAGTCACACACAGCGCTGCTACCTAATGTACTAATTCCCTGCTGCTCATGTGTATGTGTGTTCTAATAATTCTATTGAAAAACTAAGACGATAAATATTTGTTAATGACCTATTTTCATGATGAAAACAAGACTATAACTAAATAAGAAGTAGTCTTGGTAAGAGAATCATAAGGAAATGTATTATATTTAAACAAAAAAACACAGACGCCTTGCTGAGGTTGGTGCAGTCTCCCACCACGTCCAGGAAGCTCCCCACTGCGTAAGAACGCAGCACTGCCAGGCATTGCACCTCCGGGCTGAGGGCAGAATTGCACAAGGTTGCCCTCCGGATGTGTGGAGACACTAGTTGATGAGGCGTTGTATCTCGGTACTTCGTTTGGACAGCCCAGTCTGACAGCACGTCAAGTGGGCTGAAGTGCTGATGCACAAATGCATTTACATTACAGTTTGGCTTCACACACGGCGACGCTGTTGGTTAGCAGTGAGAATTTGCTGTAAAGCAGCCATGGTATCTCACACATGTGTGATGTGGCAACGCCTTTATATAGAGTAGTGGGTGGAGCATCCATTGATGTGGTTCCAGCTGAGCTCAATTACACCTGTCAGTTTGGAGGGTGGATGTGTTTCTGTTGTGCCCTGATGCATTTTTTGGATGTGGTAAACTATCTCAACTATATGTGCGGACAAATTATGATAAATGATAGTCATGATGATTCATTTTATTTGTGTGCCTGATGTGCACAGCACATACAGGAACACACTTGTTATTCCTCATACTTATTTGTCTTCTTATTATTATTTTTCTTCCGCCAGATTTCGGTGCGTAACTTGTGCCACAGCTTTGAGCGCACATAGGGTCTTCATAAAACATATAGATTCAAGATTCAAAGTGTTATCATATCATATGCATATGTTTCCCTGCAGAATGAAATTCGTTCTTTTCTGTCACCAATTAATGCTAAACAATATAAATCTGAAGTATAAAATAGATTAAAAAAAATTACCACGAAAAACAGAAAAAAAAAAAATTACCATCAAAAACAGAACCCCCCCTCGAAAAACAGAAAAAAATTACCTCAAAAAACAGGGAAAAAATTACTCAGAAAAACAGAAAATATTACTCAGAAAAACGGAAAAAATTACTCAGACAGTAATTAGTCAGAAAGCTTAGTGAAATATTAATTTGCCTGACGCGGCCGGATCTGTGAGCATTTGGTTGCTAAGAAGACTGTTAAGAGTGGGTTAGCTTGATCTTACAACTCCTTCTTAATGAAAGATCTTCTTAAGCTAAGAGCAATCTGGGAAATGCATTTTTCTTTCACAGGAGGCTTAAGAACGTTCTTAAGAAGCTCTTAGCGCTAAGAGCCATCTGGGAAATGCCGCCAATATAAGTATACTTGAGTAAAGCCTTAACATGCAAATACATTGAATTTGATTGTAGCCAGGAATGAGTCTGCATAGTTAGTTAGCTATCTAGCTTCTGTGGTAAAAAAAAAAAAAAAAAAAAACGCGGGGACTGATCAAAACAATTCTGCTAGCTAGAGATTTCAGCTTGGTCATTTGTGTGAAGTAGGACTATAGCTGAATTAATGGTGATAGCAAAGTAGCCTAATTCAATACTGTGCCGCTGGTATCAAACAGGCTTGAGAGCTAATAGCTGGCATGTAAATGTAGACGTGTTATTAGTGATTTCAAAGCAAGTTTCAGTATAAGAAGCATAGTAGACCTACTGAAATATTGTAAGTAAATACATTTTTAATGATCATTATCATTACTGTTATTATGTTGGAAACTTAGAAATAAACCATCGTTTTGCACCCTTTAGCTCACTCCATCTGCATAATTTGACCATGACTTTGACCTAAATGCATTTTCTTGAATTCTGGTGATTTCAAAAGTATCATCAACTGAATGGGCACCTTAAATTTAGTTGGAAATGACACCTTAAATGTTTTTCTACTGTGTTTGGTTCCAAAGTTAAGCATATTTGAATATTATTGGCAGCCATCTTGAATTTGACCTCTCCTGGGCCTCAGAGGTCAAATCTGACTTCCCTCCACATCTGAAAATAAACCTTATGGTATGTACAAACTATGGTAGAAATTTCATGCTTTTTTCAAAAAGTGCACAATTCCTCATAATTTGAGAGCTTATCTGCTGTACTATCTCCTTTTAGCTCTGGTCTATTCTCCAACAACTCCTAAAGGAAATATCTCGCTCTCTATGCCAGATACTCCTCTTAATTCACCAGCTAGTGCACAATTTATCTGCTAATCCGCTGTATATGGAGCTTTATCCCTATCTTTATTCAAGAGAGTGGTCTATCAGTTTGAAAGCATTATTTATTGATTTCACGTTCAAAAACCCTGCCCTCGCACTCAAATAGCCTCTGCTTGCGCTTGGATCTACTCTATTTCTGCTACGACTGTGTGCTTGCCCTCAGATACCATGTTGCTCACACTCAGATACCATGTTGCTCGCACAGATTTCCTGCTCGAGCTTCAGCTTTTCTCCTCGCGCTCAAACTGTTTCTGTGTGCTCGTGGAATTTCTGCTCTCAGATTTCTGCCCTGCGCTTGGATTTTTTTGTGTAACAACCCTGTCCAAATCCCCCAACCAATCCACCTTATTTTTCACAGAAACACGGAGGCAAAACAGAACGCACTCTTGACCATTGTGTAAATGGGAATCGGCTTGTTGTTTACCTTGTTGAGTTTAGCTATATATATATAGCTAATATATATATATATATATATATATATATATATATATATATATACATATATGTATATATATGTATATATATATGTATATATATGTATATATATTACATTATTCACGTCACTATATCACTGTTTAGACTAATCTGATGTTTGTAAAGTCTATCAACACAATGATTGAACAAACATTACTATTTATGTGTGTGTGATTAATAACATGGTTATCGTAGATTAGCTGGGCTAACCGTTAGCTGTTAGCCGTTAGCCATTAGCGGTGTCTGTAATAACTGAATAACTCAATAACTGGTCCGTGAAAATTTTTTTTTCCAGCGGATGTCTTAGTTACAACATGATTGAGCTAACTGGAGTAGTTTCATGTTGTATCCGACAACAGGAGGTTTTTAACAGATGACGTCCTGATGTTAGCTTTGCTGCTGCTGTTAGCTGTCCCTGTCAGCTGCAGCCACTGATGTTTTCTAGACATCGTGATTTCCCAAAACTGAATAAATACCGCACATAGCAACACAAAACTGCTTTGCTAGCTCAATCATGTTGTAACTGCTGGATGGTTGATGCGTACATGCTGATTCGGGTGCTGTCAGAGCCGATTCGCACATCACTATGGCTTAATAATCAACTCAGTCAATAAAAACAACCCGTCCTGTGTTAGGAGTGTATGTCGCTGACAGAAAGAAAGAAAGAAAAGGAAAAAAAGAGACAGAAAAGCAGCGTATACCTCAAATATTTATTTCTCACAGCTATTGTGTGATTTATTCGCGTTTAGAGGGAAATAGTTTTACCGGCAATTACCGGATAACGGAAACGTGGGCACAGTTATCTATATAAAATACACAGACTAACTAACTGATTGACTAACATAAACAATTGAAAATTGAAAAAAAAATTAGCTTGCACCGTTAGCTCCGGTAAGGGAAAGCATGAGGGAAAGCGGCTGACCGGAAGTCATGCGCAAAAACACGGAAGTTGATCACTATTTACTTCTGTGTTTGAAAATAAGGTGGATAGAATGGCAGATTTACTGTTGACCAATGAAATGATCCCTGCCTCCTTGTGGGTGCGCTCGCTTTAGTTTTAGAGCGTCCCGTCCAGGCGGGTACTCTTTAACCGGGTTCATCCACTCCCACCCTCTTCCCCTGTCAGGAGTTATTTTTCAACACCGGCTCACTATTATCCCTTACGTATATATATGTATATATTTAAGCAATATCTCACGAGAGGGAGTGATGTATATCGTCACGGCTGTGATTCGGTCATGGGAACTATGGCACGAGGCGGCAGGCTGAGTGCTGAAGACAGTTACAGCCGTGATGATATACAGTACAACGTCACGGCCTCAAGTGTGATATTGCTTTTAAAAACAGTTCAACAACAGCTTAAACAGCAATGCTGAGTAAGGAAATGTTAACAAAAGGTGATGATATAAATTATTTAAGTATGTTATGTAGCTCCGCGAGAAAAAACAAAAAAACAAAACAGTTCCCCCAGTCTGTTGCTAGGCAACACAGCACACACACCAGAGCGATAGATAGATATATGTTATATTTATTGCTCTGACACACGCCAGGAACTCACAAACTACTTTGTATTTACATTGATCTGCAACTGTGTAACTTCGTCCAGTTCAGCTGATGAAACATTGGCAAACCTGGATGTTGGCACGGCCGGATTCAAACACACCTGGAGGTCTGCACTGAAGAGTCCTGGCTTTCCTTTTAACAGAGACGTTTGATGAGCTGGGACAAAAGAGTATTATATTTAAAGATATCATATATATATGGCGCACGTATGTAAATTAACAGTCCCTTTAATCTAAAAGTGGTAAAGAAAGCAAGGAAAGAACATTTAATTTACAAGGCTTTCCCTGGAAGGTGGGAGTAGATGAACCCGGTTAAAGAGTACCCGCCCGGACGGGACGCTCTAAAATTAAGGCGAGCGCGCCCACAAGGAGGCAGGGATCATTTCATTGGTCAACAGTAAATCTGGCATTCTATTGGTTGGGGGATTTTGACAGGGTTGTTACACAAAAATATCCAAGCGCAGGGCAGAAATCTGAGAGCAGATATTCCACGAGCACACAGAAACAGTTTGAGCGCAAGGAGAAAAGCTGAAGCTCGAGCAGGAAATCTGTGTGAGCAACATGGTATCTGAGTTTGAGCACACAGTTTGAGCAGAAGTAGATCCAAGCGCAAGCAGAGGCTATTTGAGTGCGAGGGCAGGGTTTTTTAACATGAAATCAATAAATAATGCTCTCAAACTGATAGACCACTCTCAATAAAGATAGGGATAAAGCTCCATAGCTGTACTAAGAGTGAGTATTTGAAAGTGAATAAGACACCAAGTACTATTTTTCGTTTGCATTCTTTTACCCATCACCCGATAAAAGTTGGTATGCACAGAAACCTTGCACACTGAGTCTGATGTGTGTTATTGTTGTATTTGTTGTGACTATTTGCAATTAGAGCAAAATGGAAAGACACATTTGCTCCCTTGCCTCTCTCCGCTGGAGTTACCTCCCTATGGTTTTTGCTACTCTCTTCCTGCGTCTGGTATTTTGCATCATGGCTGCCTAAAGGGGCTAAGTTGTCCTCCCTCTCTGTGTCCACATTGTTGCTCTTTCTCTCTGTCTGTATGTGGTCTTCATACTCTATTACATCCTTCTCCTCATTGTCATGATACACCTGAATATTGCTGTCTGACCTGCCCCCTACCCCCGTTCCTCTCTCTTGCAGATTATGCCACATTTTCTTCACTATGTCTTGGTCAAACAACTCTTTGGGCTTTTAAAAGATGTAAAAAAGGCAGGAAATAGTCCCTGTTTTGAAAACTTTAATAACGGACAAAAGTTTTGGAGTCTCTTTGTAAATGTGATTGAGACATGAGTTCCTATTTATTTTTAAACGTGACCTTTTCAGACTAAAAATACAGGCTTGGTGTGCAGGCCTTTAGATTGGTCAGGTCACAGGGCTATGAGTCTGAGCTAATTTTAATGTTGCTCTGTGTCTGCTATGTGTCAGCCATACAACTTAATAAGCTTAACTTATATTCATTTTGTTTGTAAGGGACCATACACAATGTTAAACATTCAACATTTAGGGAAAAAAAGCAAAATGTATTGTGCCAGTTAGGTCAGAGCCAAATTTCATCTGCAGTCCCTTGTTTTGCAATCATCAAGTGGATTTTAAAAAAATCATTCAATTCTGCTCTAACTTTCCAGTGGTGCTATGATGAAGTGAAACACTGGATGTGAACTTTAAGGAATCAAATCCAGCCTGCAGTAACAATTGTATGTGACACGTGTTTTGGTGTCTGATGTCAGTTTCAGTTTCAGACCCACACAGAGTCACATTACATGTGTGAAATGCTTTAATTTTGAATGATGTTGTTCTGTGTAAGTTTAGATACTGTCTGCAAGCCAGAAACAAACTTTACATACGCACGTACACACACACACACACACACATGGTTACATTAATGACAGGACACAAAGATCAGAGAACAGGATTTCAACTGTAGGTCAGTTACCATAGCAACAGAACAGAATGCACCGGAGACCTGTCACCATAGGAACCCATAGCCAGAGAGCGAGGGAGAGAGAGACAGGAAGACAGAGACAGAAGGAGAAAGAGAGATGTAAACAGAAGACAGAGACAGAGATACTGTAGGGAGATGGAAATAGAAAAAGTGAGCAAGAGAGAAAAAGCGAGAGGTAATCAAAGTCACGAAGACAGGAAGAGGAGGAGGGAGATGAGACAGCTCGCAGAGGTATGACTGTATCCACTGTACAGCACGCAGCAACATGTTGGCAATGCTGTAGTCACATCATGCATGAGTTGTGTGCTGCTCATAAGTCAGCATAAACAATAATATTTCAGGATTTCAAACTTGTAACTTTATTCCTGGTACAAGAAGTGCACGCTGTTGTGGTTGTGTTCTCCATTGAGATTATGCAAAATATGTTTCTCCCTCTCTCAAGGTCAGCACAATGGTAGTATTACTCAGGGAACATTCCTGCTTGGTCAGTGTTTTAAAAACAGTGACCTTTGAAGCACAACATTGAGGCTAGCTGCCCAAGTAAAGCTACTGTAAAAAACATACAGAGACTGTTCCTGTTGGTCTGGGTAGAGCGATCAAGTCTGAGTTTTCTGTCCAATCCACTGCAGGCTGCACCCAGTCAGTCAGCTTTGCTTGTCACTTGTCGACTTCTCATGGTACAATATTTATGGCCATTAGTCCGTCAGTAAAAAAATTCTTACACAAGTTTCATGCATGACTGAAACAAACTTTTTAATGGATGAAAGAAAAGGAAAGGAGCAATGCTTCTGTACAGCTTTCAGCATGGTGCTTACTGGCAGCTGTTCATAGTCATTTGCAGGCTTTTTAAAAATTCATAGTGTGTTGTAGCCTGTTGCCTGATGTTCATAATGTATAGTTGGATACTTATGCCTACTTAGCATTAAGCAGACCTCCCCCCTCCCGAAAAAAAAAAAAAAAAAAAAAAATTGCCAGCTGCATCCACTCATACGCACATCCTAATGTGGTTTGTGTGAACTTTTTTCTCTGAGCTCTGAGAGAAAATTACAGCAACTTCATAAAAGTTTTCTCCAACACAGTGCTGATCATGAGCTTATGATCATTCAATGTAATTTCAGTGTAATCTACTCCTAGTCCTCTGCTGCTGCGGTGTGGCATTCTGGATAAAATAGTGCACCGCATGCTATGTTTAATATCTCAATATAGCCTTTTGTCCACTTTTATGATCTTTATTATGGAGATTTTATTAGCCATAATGGTGGTATTTAAATGGTAATATAGTAGTAAGGAGACAGCAAGACATAGAGGGAGACACGGAAAGAGGGAAAGAGTCTTAGACACACACGAAGCGAGAGAGGGCGGAAGAGAGAGAGAAACAATTGATAGGGAGGAGACAACAAGAGGGAACAAAAATAAGAATAGGCAGCAGAGAGACTGAGAAAGGGCAAGCAGAGACAAAGGGAGACAAAGAAAAGAGTGGTGTGTATGTGTGTGTGTGTGTCACAGTCTAGAGATTTGTGCTAGCTTAGTTCTTATTCCAATCACACACACCACCTAATGAGCTAATGGGCCTGACAACCAGACAGACACACAGAGTGAGGGACAGGGAGAGGGAGGCGGGTGGGTGGATGGAAAGTCACTACACTAGTCAGCCAGTCCGTCAGCCAGCCAGCCATTCATCCATTCAGACGGTCAGTCAGCTAGTCAACCTATCAGCCCCTCGTTCCACAACGAGGTTTGTGTGACTGCTGCAGATAAAAGATGCATAATATTCCTGTGGCATTTTGTGAAAAACCCACTCTTTTCTTCCCTTGACCCTCTCATCTCCTCTTGTCACTCAATCCTTCATCTCCCTTTCCCTACACACAAGAAGGTACACATATCCACTGGAAACGTCTCTTTGAATGTTGTGACTCACAAAGAAACAGGAACTCTGATTATGTCCCCTTAAAGTGCTGCATACTGTAGCACCCCCTGTAGTGTCAAGATCACAATTACGGGGTACTTGATAAGAAGTCATTTTACAGAATTGTTAAATAAATGACTAGTCGACAGTGTCCTGTGACGAGCTGAGTAAGACCTACAGCAATCAGCGACAGCTCCATGATTAGCGCCTCCTGTGGTGCCAAGTTCTGGCTCTCCTGACAATTATCTATATGTATTACAGATAGCCGAATCACTAAAATAATTATGAATTTGGCCTCAGATAGAAAATATTGAAATTAAATCACTGAAATGCAAAAAGAAAAGATAAAGTTAGCTTTCCTCTGTTAATGCAGACAATTGCTGATTGCTTTGGCCTCAAACAAAATGGTATCATTATTGTTATCATTATCATTATTCTCTAATTATCCTTCCAATTATAATCAAAGCTTTTCCCACATGGCTACCCTGTTCTCTTTTACTTTCTTTTTCACTCACACTTCCTCCTTCTCTCTGTTTGCCACTGTAGTCTGTTCGTGTTCGGAATACCCTGTCGTGATTTTTCAGGCCGCTCTCTCTGCTTCATTAAATAATTTTCCAGGTTTAAGCCATTTCCAGAGGGCATCAGTATTACCAGAGCAGGTCAGCAATTTGATTGTGCCCGTGCACATTGGTGATGTCAGTCACTCCTCGAAATGCCAAAGTGATTTGCTGTGGCCCTGTGGTAACCACGGTAACACATTAAACAACATCACCCAGAGTGCAGAATAAACAGCTAAAACCCATTTCAAGTGGCTCCATGTCTTTTGTAGAGCCTCACCGCTGGTTACATGGTTCTTTTAATCTAGATGGGATGTTCACAAGTAGATAAATGCATGAATCATCAGCCGTCTACCTGGACGCAATTAAAATGATCCACAGATTTAACTCAGAGAATACAGTGGGTGTTTTAATCCATAGCAGGAGCAGCCAGAGAAGATCAGTCATATGTTCACCTCTGATGTGCTGAGGTACTTAGTTAGTAATTACTAATCTTCAGACCTCCCATGGCAATAACATCGTCCACAGAGAGCTCTAAGATTTATGCATCTATTCAGACACTGACCATTTATCCTGTTTGGAACTTCATCATCATGTTTTTCAAAGCCTCATGTTGCTTTGAAAAACATGATGATTGTTAGACCTCTTAAAACAGATGAATGCTACTAATTAGCATTCAGTCTGCTGCGTAGATGCCTTTGTAATTGTGACTTGACAGCTCAAGTTGTTTTGGCCACACTTAATTTGGATAAAAAGTGTTTTTATTTTTTTCAAAGCAATTCGGGGAACCTATCCATGTTTATTTTGATTATGAAAATGAGTTGCTAAACGAATCAGCGATACAAAAAAACAGGGTTAAGATAATAATATGATTTTAAAAATACCCCTTTAAAATACAGTTCTTTTTTTACTTAGAGGAACATAATCAGCAGCTCCTTTTAATTGTTCTCCTTCATTTTCTGTAACAAGCATTTTCTGAGTTGTACCTGTCACAGAAGGAAACCAAACTTGTTGTTGCAGAAAACATAAAAAAATTCTGGTAAGTATGGACACAAAATCCTTGTGAAACTTGGTGTAGACCGATCGATAGACTCAGCCGGAAATGCAGAGCCTTACAAAAAATAGTCCCGTCAAACTTTGTTGAGCATCTGCCTCTTGTTATCTAACAGCTACACTAACTACTCACAAGTGGTTTCCCTGTCTTCCCTGTGATGTTTTCATTATTTCTCATCATTTTCATGTGTACTGCATGCTTGTGTATTCATGTGTGTGCGTGTGTATGCCTGTGATCATGGACTGACAGGCCCAACTGTTACAAAATTTACTGGGCATCTGGACCAGTGTTCATTATTGCTGATGGTTGTGTTTAGGAGGCTGCAAGAGAGAGAGAGAGAGAGAGGGAGAGTCAGAAGATGACAACAGCAGCATCAATCACCTTGTCAACGAGCATCCACCACTTCAGTACTGAGGGACAGATGTTTGGCTGAGTGTGTGTGTGTCTGTGTGAATGACTACACTTAGCTGTTAGACATCTGTGTGATCAACTACTACTCTGCTGCACACATGGAGTAGATTTTGGTTTTGTTCCCCTAATAGAACTTTATTAGACGCTTGCTGATCTATTAAACCCCACTGAAGTGACTGGAGTTACTGTAGCAGCAAGCTTCAGCAGTTTCGGCACCAACATGCATAGAAAAACAGAAAGTTATTGCAGCTCAGCAGCAGATAGGTGTAACAGATGATGGACTGCACGGTATAGGGTGCTGTCAGTGGGCAATGTGCACTGTTATTTTCTTAAAGCGACAAGATGTGTTTCAAGATGAGGCTAACAACAGAAGGCTGTTTACTTATTAATTTTTGTGACAAACATCAGCATTGGTAGGGGGCCCACACAAATCACAGTCCACATTTTTCTCTGCTGGATATGTCTTTCTGGATTCTCTGACCCCCTGTGGTTCCTTAGTATCTGTCCCACAGTTTGTGTTTGTGGTTTCCAGGGCTGAGGCAGCAGAAATCTAAATGGCCACAAAAGAGCATCTGAGATAAAGACATAAATGAGTCTAACTTGTGAGAAGTGTAAATGAGGACACTGGTGCAGTCCTACATGTGTACGGGGTATAAGTTACGGCTGAAATTCATGCCCCTGTGAGATTGGCTGTTGTTTGACATTTTTTGCTACGTGTGCAGTTGTCATATCTGGGTTTTGGTACTGGAACTGCAACAATCTTTTTATCATACTGTACTTTGAGAAATGCAAATATGTTTTCCTACAAAACTAAACAGAAGAAACCAAATGTAAAATATTTTCTCAACGCAGGTAGCCTTAAAAGAACGTTTCCCAAATAAAAAAGTCTAAAACCAGCAAAATTATGATTTAATCATAAACTATGAGAAAAAAAAAAGTGAATCATTCCAATTCTGACCAGATAAACTGATGCCAGCTTTTTGTATTTCACCGTTTTTAATAATACAGTGAGGGCATGTTTCAGTTGCTACCAAAAAGCACTGAGGTTGTTTAATTTCTTTAGATCAGCACACATGTACAATTCCTAAACACACTTAAAATGCATGTTCCATGTTTATATCTCATCTGTTTTGTATCAGTAATGTGCTTTATCAATATTACATTGAAACATCACAACACAATGCAGAATATAACTCATAAATCACTGCTGCCTCAGCTATGTCTCCAGATTTAACAAATAAAGAAGTGCAATTTTTAAAATAAGATTTGGACAGTATGTACAGTGTTTTAAGTCAGAGTTTGTTCTATTCTTCTTTTTCATCCTATTATATTGTGCTTTGTTTTCCATCCTAAAGCCCATGCAAACTTTTGTGAGGAAAAGCTTTTTGACTGTGCAAACAAACACGCTCTCATACCCCCCATTGCCTCCCATTATTTCATTTTGCTCTTCTATTAATTTATTTTCTTCCACATCTCGTTTACACTGTCTTACACGACATGCTGATTAATGGCAAAGTCTGTTTAAGATATTTGGAAAGCAAAGTGCAGTTTATGTAACATTTCAACATCAAAATGAGACTTTTTTTTTTTTTTTTTTTTTTTTTTTTTTTTGAAGAGGTAACCGTTTAAATGTAAACAACCAAAGCACATTTCCGTTGCAAATCCTCCATACACAGAATGTTTTCGAAAACCTTGGGAAAAGCCTGCACAGCATTTTATATGATTTGACCTGGTATTTACCAGCGAGGAACAGAAGCACAATTGTTGGAAAAAAACAGCACTGTAAATACATGAAGCTAGGTTTCATTCACTTTTCCTCTGTTACTTTCTCTGTCTCTTTCCTCCCCCACAATATATTTATCCTCCTCTGCCTCTCTTTCTCCCTGGACCTTTTTCTCCCTCGCTTTCTGTAAGTTCGACTACAGCAAACGATTCAGTCATTTGGAAAGCTTGTATGGTGTTTTACAGTGAATATTGGCTCAGTAATTTAGTGAGTTTAGTCAATGCTCCGAGCATATGGAAGATATTGATAAATAACATACTGTTCTCCAACCCCTCCTACACCCAACGCTTTGCTATGCTCTCTGAAACAATGACTGGAAAGTCTATGCGCATGCGCAGACGTATACATACACACACTAACGCACTGGCACATCTACAAACAATTCTCACTGTCCCTTTGTGTGTTTGTTTTTTTATCTTCAGTGGCTCCATGATATTACACAAATCAAATCAAAAACTAGCATGCGCAAACATGCACACACCCAGAGACATGCATATGCACACCAAGATACAGAAACTCATGGGTGTTTCACTCAATCTCTGTCTATCTAAATACAAACTTTTCTCCCCTGTATCCTCCCCTTCCCTATCTCTTTCACACACACGCACAAAACTCTCCCTTCTCTTCTCTCTTGCTGTGTCTCTGTCTCTCATACACACACACACACACACACACACACACACACACACACACACACACACGCAGTCTCGCTCTCTCCCTGCCTCTCCACAGTGGATTGACAAAGCCCACTAGCTAATCCAGTGTGTGGGGAGTGTTGCTGGAGACAGAATTAGGTGGATAACACTGGATTGCCCCCCCACGCACTCCACATTCCCTCCACATCTCCTACCAGCTAACGTGTGTATTGCTTAGGTTCGTGCACGTGTACATATATGTGTGTGTGTGTGTGTGTGTGTGTGTGCATAAGAGAGAGATTAGATTCCCCACGGTGCACTGTACTCCTACTGTAGATTAACTGCTCTTAATGTGGCTTCTCACTCCAAAAGTAAAGAACTTAAAAAGTCCTGTTTTGTGCAGAAAACCCCACGAGGCTCCCCTGTGACTCCCAACCGTAGACTTATCCAGATTAAGTGTTCCTAAAGCCATTTCTCTTCAGTTTGACAGCTTCACTTTGCGGGCATTTACACCTCCATACACCTTTTGTCACCAAGATAAATTCCTATACACTTAAAGTGCTAAGCAAAAAAAGCTTCTCTAATTTGTTTTTCTGATGATTGGAGTTCAAGGGCAATCAACTTCCAATATTACAGTAGCTGCCCCGGGGATCCACTATCACAACTGGCACTCTGGCTCTTCCCTACCACTCAATATCAATAATTGCAAACTTGTAAAATAACCAGAAGAAACAATGATCCCCAAGGTAAGGGGAGTAATATAACCTGGATCAACGTCTCCTTTGTGTCACAGCATTTTAGGGACAATTATTAAACAACACTTGAAAATTAGGTTTTTAAAGTTTGACTATATGTCCCCAGAGCAGAATTTAGAGTCTGACTGTTTCTAAACTCTTATGAAAGTATGTGCTCTAGCAAATTAAAATGTCCATTTGAACCATCCATCATCTGTGATGCAGTACATCTATTAAATGCAATCACTGAAACTCACTTTAGGGTGCTTGATAGCACAGTGATAGCTGAGCTTTATTGTAAGTGACTGAGAGTGCGAAAGCTAGTGGCTGGCATCGGCGTGCGTGCGTGTGTGTGTTTATTGTTTGGCTATAAATAAATTTTATAATTTCTGCAGCCATCACCACTCAAAATACATTTTTTCACTCAAGTGTTTAAAGGCTTTATTATAGCCAGAGGGCAGCTTACATGTGCAGCTCACATAAGAGCAAAGTAGAAGTGAATTCAGCGTGTCAGTAACTAGAAGGCAGGAGAGACAGAGAGAAAATAGGCAGAGAAGAAGAGACAGGGAGGGTAACAGGAGGCTAAGTTAGTTTTTCTTTACACAAGATTCAGGTTATTTTTTACAGCATTTCTCCATCATGTATCATGGGATTTTGTTGTGTTTTTAGCAAATTTGCACAAGCTCTGTTCAAACAGGGAATAGGCATTTCTCAAGGGTTTGATGAAAAACTAGAATTTAGGGTGCACATTAATTACATACAGTATGTTTTTTAATCGTGTTATGAGTGAGTGTATGATGTGTGCCTGTTCTGTAGGTGAGAACATCTTCAAAGGCCAGTGTGTTCAATAAAGAAATTCATATTTTTGGTTCACACACCGGGCTTACGGTCATGACGCTCATTACAAAAACATATACACCCCATAATAAGGACAGACCATCTGGACAACACAGTATTAGGCTGCTGTACTGAATTGCCCTCTGGACTGATGCCCTGTTCTCTCGCTCTTGTTCCCTCGATCTCTACTTCTCATATGTCTTGCCAGGTTTGTTGTCTGAGCATGTTTTGCCCTAAAATCAGTCACTCCTATGGGGAATAGAAAGTTGGAGTGAACTGAATGTATTCAGCTGCTTGTTTACTGTAAGATCTTGACTGTTACTTTCATAACGTTATCCATGAGCAGAAATTATGCAGACTTTCCTTTCGACGTCCTTGTGCTTTAACCTTTTCCAGAGCATTATCAATCACTTGGCCCAGTTGACAGTGATGAAACAGAGGCCCCCTGTCATGTGGCTAGACACTGATGATAAACATCTTGTGTGTCAGTTATATTTGTCCCAGAGCAAAGCTTATCGCACAGAGGAGTCGCCTAAAAATATAGAAAAAGTCAGAGTTAAGTTGATGTCCTGACGTCACCTCCAAGCTGGCTGGTGTTTCTCAATACAATCTCTCACTGAGCATTTCTTTCATTCAACTCTCTGAAAAAATAAGATATGTTTGTGGGACCTGAAGTCCATATTCTAAAACAGACTGGCATGCATCAGTTTCTTTTAGAAAGCTGATTCGGTTGTTAGCATACAAAAAGCTATCATAGAAAGTTAACAGCACACAGGTGCAGGTACTTGCATCATTTTGATTTTGTCGATATCCATGATATGCTCTCCTTTGAAAGTCAATTTTCCAACTGTTAAGCTGTCATCTATCCTGTCTGAAAATGTCTACACAGTTGAGTCCTCTATTACCCCTTTTCCACCAACATGGAACAGGTTCTGTTTCAGTTCCTGCTCCTGACTTTGTACTGTTCTGAGTATTTCGACTGAATATAAACTGGTTCATAACCCAAAAAGTTGGTTTCCAGCTGGAACCAAAAAAAATAGTAGTTTTTTCTTTTTAACCTGAAGCACGATCTGTGACAGCAGCAGGGGGTGTGTCATGTTGTACAGATTGGAAAGACAGAATGGAGAACAATGGAGAAGTCAAGTGAAAAATTGTCGGGAGTAAAAAGCTTGCAGTGGTCTCATTAATAGTTGGTGAATACTTGTTTGTGTTTTGGATACAGACAAATATCTGTGAGAACAGAACAAAAGCGGCAGATAATTAATGCCATCTGCTATTTTGCCACTACTGTTTACTTCTGTTGTGCTTTGTGCAACCCCCTCCATTGATGACACATCCTTGATTATGATGGTTTCACTCAAAACTGGTGGAAATGTGGGCTGGTTCGATAGCTAGCACCGAGGTTTCAGAATCCTAAATGGAACCAGTTCAAGAACCAGAGCTAATAAGGTGGAAAAGGGGAAACTGTCCTACTGTCATTACAGACATGTCTGGACTCACCACAGCTCCTCAACTAGCCTCTTTAGCGAGCTGGTGAGCTGGTTAACTCAAAATGGTTTAGGGCAAAACTTTTAAAGGCTGGTAGATTGTTGCTATTGTATCTGCTTCAGTCATCCTTTTCTGGGTGAGCCACACAGCATATTGTTGATTAAGGCGCTGGATAGTTTCTGTATTATTACACACATTTTTTTCTTAAGTAAAAGAAGACATAAGTTCCAGTTTCTCTTTACAGAACTTATACTTCAGAAAAGAATAGTCTTAGTGCAAAATACAATATTTAGCCGCAGCAGACGGTAATGTAATAATTAATTTTTGTGATGTTACAACTAATTAATGAATTCACCAGTGTAATAGAAGCCACTTCTGTCAGCGAGAAGTAAATCACACTGGCAACAAAGTGTCTTTGTGCATTTAACACCAGAAACCATTTATCAGTTCATGCTAACAACAAAAAGTCCATGGGTGAACATGGGATTCTAATGGCTTTGGGTTTCTTTTTTTCTTTTCTTTTTTTTTCTTTTTTTTGACTTGCTGCTTTGCAAATAATACAAAAAGGAACAACTTGCTACTCCCTTCACTTTCTTTCTGTCACTTCACACTAGCAACAAAAGTTCCAGGAGTCAATTTGGGATTTTAATGGGTCACACTTTTGACAGCCTGCATAGTAAATCTGCTCTTCGAGGCCAGAGAGAACAGTTGAGGCCATCTATGATTTAATGTGTCCTCAGCACCCCCCACTGCAGGCAGATGTAGCGCACACCCTCACATCTCCCATAGCTGTGAGCTTAAACTGAAACAAACTCCTATCTCACATGCCCATACAGTTTCACCAGTCTTAGTGGTGCTGAAACAATTCTGTTCAATGTGTATAATTTAATAGGCCTTGTGGTCCAAACTGCATTCAGCTCTAAATGAATAATCGGCTGACAGCATCAAAAACAAGCCAGCGCTGTCAACAAGCTGTCAAACTAAATAAAACAAACAGTAACACTCCTGTCTTTCTCTCTTTCTCTCTTTCCCTCTCTCCTTTATGCTGTTATTGTTAGTGACTCCTGCTCTGCGCTGCTGCATGTTTACTAATCCCTGGAAAATAACCATGTGAACGATGACTGTGATCATAGGCGTATAAATTTCAGCTAAGCAGGACGAATGTAGGAAATAAGGCGAACAAGCAGGATGGTGGGCTAATGATCTATTTATTATCAGAAATGCAGGATATGTGGAGGTGGATATGTTGATTCTCCCAGATATCAATTTGAAAGGTCAGGATTTACCATATTTATAAAACCACCCCCTCTAACCAGAAACCAGCTGGAGGTTTTACTAATTGGCTGCCCTCCTGTCAGACTGACCTCAGATCGGTTGACTAACTGACCAGATAACTGGCTGACAGACTCAGTAGTGGATAACTGATTGGCTTGCTGGTTGATAGAATAGCTTACGGGATGACTGACTGCCTGAGTGGCTTAGCATAATGCAGGCTCACAACTCAAACCACAGCAGCATCAATACACACTAATACACTCACGTGTGTCTTTAAAGCCCCACTGCAGCCAGTGTTACTTCCTGTTTTTCTGTTAAGGTTGTTTCTCAAACAGAGAATGGTGGTATGGATAATAAATGTACATTACCATGGCAACTCGATTGCTGATCTTGCCTAAAAGTTGTTATGATGTGGATATCAGTGCTGGGAATACCTCTGATTCTGCCTTAAATGCTGGATCGGGTATTGGCCAGTGCACATGTCTATGCACTGATCCAATATGACGTAATTTATTATTATTTATTGATAAAATTTAATGTAGTTTCACACATTGATTAAACTACATTTTTTTCCCCCAGAATTAGTTCTTCTTTGCTGCTCTAAAGCTTGAAGTTGCGCCGTGTAGCCACTGGCAACTACTGTTAAAGTAGTTGCCAGTGGCTGCCACAAAAATTGACTTCTGGTCAATAGTTTAACACCAGCTGTCAGCTAAATGTCAGCAATTCGGCAGTATCTTTCCACTGAAAAGTCTCACCAGTAAAAAGACAACATGTACAGCTGTCATTTTGTTTTATGCACTGGTATGGGATTGTTACTTAGTGTCAGCCGCTATGCAAGTTCAGGAATAGGAATCAGTATTGGGAAGGAGAAAAATGGTATTGGATCATCTCTGCCCAGTGTGTCAAAGCAGTAGCAGGGATACAAGCATGGGTAGTGATAAGGATCACTTGAACCTACGTTTTGAGGATGGATTGAGGAGGATTTTTCTCCACCTCCTTCACCTGAAGGGGATATGAATGAATATGAGTCTAACAATAGCTGGAATTCAGTTACCCCTGAAAAAAGACCACTTAGCTTAACTATTTCAATGATAGTTGATATGAGCCACTAGCTTGTTTGATAGTTTTCGTAACGCTGACAAGTTATTAAAGGAATAAGTTTTAAACCAGTATTTCTTGTCGATTTATCTATCTTTTTTATGTAAGTTATCCATACTGTATATTGGCTACTTTGTATCAAACAGTCTTCCACTTTAGGTATGTGAACACCCTGTGTGCATGTACACTGCCTGGCCAAAAAAAAAGTCACCACCAAAAAAAAAGGTCATACACTCTAATATTTCGTTGGACCGCCTTTAGCTTTGATTACGGCACGCATTCGCTGTGGCATTGTTTCGATAAGCTTCTGCAATGTCACAAGATTTATTTCCATCCAGTGTTGCATTAATTTTTCACCAAGATCTTGCATTGATGATGGTAGAGTCTGACCGCTGCGCAAAGCCTTCTCCAGCACATCCCAAAGATTCTCAATGGGGTTAAGGTCTGGACTCTGTGGTGGCCAATCCATGTGTGAAAATGATGTCTCATGCTCCCTGAACCAGTCTTTCACAATTTGAGCCAGATGAATCCTGGCATTGTCATCTTGGAATATGCCCGTGCCATCAGGGAAGAAAAAATCCATTGATGGAATAACCTGGTCATTCAGTATATTCAGGTAGTCAGCTGACCTCATTCTTTGAGCACATACTGTTGCTGAACGTAGACCTGACCAACTGCAGCAACCCCAGATCATAACACTGCCCCCACAGGCTTGTACAGTAGGCACTAGGCATGATGGGTGCATCACTTCATCTGCCTCTCTTCTTACCCTGATGCGCCCATCACTCTGGAACAGGGTAAATCTGGACTCATCAGACCACATGACCTTCTTCCATTGCTCCAGAGTCCAATCTTTATGCTCCCTAGCAAATTGAAGCCTTTTTTTCCGGTTAGCCTCACTGATTAGTGGTTTTCTTAAGGCTACACAGCTGTTCAGTCCCAATCCCTTGAGTTCCCTTCGCATTGTGCGTGTGGAAATGCTCTTACTTTCACTATTAAACATAGCCCTGAGTTCTACTGTTGTTTTTCTTCGATTTGATCTCACCAAACGTTTAAGTGATCGCCGATCACGATCATTGAGGATTTTTTTCCGGCCACATTTCTTCCTCGAAGACGATGGGTCCCCACTATCCTTCCAGTTTTTAATAATGCGTTGGACAGTTCTTAACCCAATTTTAGTAGTTTCTGCAACCTCCTTAGATGTTTTCTCTGCTTGATGCATGCCAGTGATTTGACCCTTCTCAAACAGACTAACATCTTTTCCACGACCACGGGATGTGTCTTTCGACATGGTTGTTTAGGAAATGAGAAGCAACTCATTGCACCAGTTGGGGTTAAATAACTTGTTGCCAGCTGAAAGATAATCGCCCATGCAGTAATTATCCAATAGGAGGCTCGTACCTATTTGCTTAGTTAAATCCAGGTGGCGACTTTTTTTTTGGCCAGGCAGTGTATTTTGCCAGTACCTAATGCCAACTGCTTAGTAACTTTACCCCTTCCATAGCCTGCTGTAGATGTTAACCTACCCATAATGCACAAACTGTGAAAATGTTAAAATTTGACAGCATTGAACTGGGTCCAAAAAATGAAGAAACAATCCATACAATCATGAAACGAAAGCTCACTGTTGTGTTTTTGCTTGTGACTTAAAAATGGTTCATTCTGGTGGCACATCTGCTATAAGAATGGTCCACATTCATAATGTCTTTAATGTTGCCAAAATGCAGGATAAGTTAACGTGCTAGTTTACAATGATGTTTATTGGCTTTGCCACTCAGATGCAAAAGTCATGACGGTGCACGTGGGCTTGGAGGATGACATACTGTATGACCTACAGCTTCAATTATTCTCAAGTCATCTTCTCGTTTTATTAACAACCTTCTTTTTTCAACTTTAAATGTAAAATTATTTGTCAAAAGATATTTGTCAAACAGTGTAGCTAATCAACATTGTCAAGGAATCACAAAAAAAGAAATATCATAAAAATGGCCACATATACTGTGGTGGGGCTTTAGAGTTAGGCAAGAGAGCTGTAAGCTTCAATGCGGTTGAGAAGAAGAGATAAAATGAGTTTGGATTTTTTTTCAGGAGAGTGAGTTGCCTTTAAGTTGAAATTGCACTGACAAATATGTTATTTGGCTGTACTGTTTTATGCCCCGCGGTGCTGTGGATTAAGACATCTGATTTGGCACCAAAATGTGGGATCAAGCTGGATTAACATGTTTTTTAAACTTTCAGAAAATTGAATCAAAAGACTGCATGATAACGCTATATGTTTAATAAATGAATAATAACTTGGAACTATTTTATTTTTTTGTCCCTTATCTGTACAGCGAGGATTTGCTGTTGCATGCTGCTATTAGATAATTACTTCATTTCTTTGTTGTATCATTAATAACAGATGATTAAACCTGCTTTGATGTGCATTATTTAAAACTTTATTAAATGTTTTGTATTGGCTGCAAGGGTCTACATTAAGTGTGCTGATTAAATATTTACTTGTGTAAAAGCATCAATAAAGATTTAGGCAGCAAATAAAAAGCAGAAGCCGATATGGGAGCTAGGTAAATGGTAAAACCCTTCCCATAGTTGCAGAAGAGAAAGACATAACTGCTTTTTATCAAAATAAAAAGCAAGTTTCTCCTCCTTCAACGAACTTAAAACTCTTCTATTTGACCTTTACTCTTGGGGCTTTGGTCTTTCTTCTGGTGGGGATGCTAGAATATCAAAACACTGAGTACAGCACCCACAACAATGAGTACACTGCTATAAATCACCTGAGCTGCTGAAACAGTTACAGGCTGTACTGAAATCCTGACTAAGCAAACAAAACACAGCTTGAGGCAACTTTTCACTTCCTATTTACCGAGTCCAAAGAAATGTTAAGATGTACTCAGCCGAACCTGTGAAGAACATCCAGCAGATATTCTTCGTTTTCGTGCTTTGTACAACACATTCCTCACTAATATAAAGTTCAGTATGACAGGATAAAGGTGTTCTCCAGATTGTTTGATAAAATAACACTAGTTGTGCTTTAGCATTGTAGATTACATACTGGGATTGTATTACTTGGTCTCAAGGAAGGAAGGAAAAATAAAAACCGTGTACACATCAGTACAGTGAACTCAAGTCTATTGATTTCTTTTAGTCAGACAACAGAGAGAGGCCAGACTGGAGTTGTTGCTGAAGCCAAATAAACAGTAAACAATAAACAAAAGCTGAGAATCTCAAATGTCTTCCATGTTATTTCAGAGTGGGAATCACCATCGGAGTCCCAAGGCGACGTCATTAAAACACATGGCCCACAGTACAGCAATATTACAATTATGACACCATTGCAATATGATTACATGAGATATGCTCTCTTTCATTTGACCACAGTAAAAAATGAATTAATTTCCCGCAGGAAAATTAAATATTGGAATCAATTATACATAGAAGTTAAATCCTCTGAATCAATTACGAGATAAAATTCAAGGCTTCTAAAACTTTAAAAGGACCATGTCTTTCCATTTTCATGGAGGCGGGAGTGTAGAAAGAATTTAAATGTCAAGATGTTGGATTTTTTCATTAAGCCAGATGAAATGTTCTACAGTACCATGAAATAACTTTTGAAATGTTGCTTATAATTAGCAGTCATTAAGGTATGACTTCCTGACGTTGTTTGACCTACTTTTCAACTTCTCAGTCTGACTCTGTGATATTTTGTGAAGCAGGATAACCCTTCATTTTATTTCAGAGATTTCAGATACAGTCTTTGTTGTTCTCTGTAAAAACTACATAAATGTTTTTTGAGCTGTATCAACAATTGGATTCCATTTTTTTATTCCATTCTTAGGTTATCAGTGCAAGATTGAAAAATAGTTTTAATAACTGTTATTTCACTCTCACAATAAACTTCAGTTTCAGACTTTCTGGATAGAATTTCTGGATACTAACAGCATGGAAATCATGTGGATAAAGTGCCCCCTCAGAGCTCTCTATTCAGCGTCTCTCTCAGCATCTATCTCTCTTGGTCTTTTCACTCATTAATGAGAATTCAATCAGTTCATTACTCATCTATGATGAAAAAATGTTTCATTTCTTTAAGTACCAATCTTTCTTCTGTGGATCCAGTCCACCTCTCCCTTTTTACTCCCTGGCTTTGCTCATCTCTCCCACTGTTAAAAAAAAACACAATGGCTTTAAATCCCTATAACTATAATTAGGTAGATGGATGTATAGCTTGTATTTATCCAGCCTTAAACACACACAAAATATATATATAATCTCATAATCTCAAGCTTGTTTCCTTCGCATAGAGTATGAAAACACTATCTTGCTCTCTCTGGCAAGCACACTCATGCTCATGTATGTTACTGCACACACTTACACTAAAACGCAGTGGCTAATATGTGGTTAAGGGGGGCATGTTGTTGCGTCATGCAGTAACAAGCAATCCGAAATCACACACATATGAAACACTGGGTTTTTTTAAACACTCCAGCAAACCTATAAACCTTATTGAAAAAACAGTAGGGAAGCAACATGACATTGACATTTCAACACCAGAGCACTGCTCAAAACAAATAGCATGAGGAATACACATGAGTTTATAAAAAGACTTGATAAGGTAGGGTGTAATTTAATTCTGGGTTACTTAAAAAATGAAAGTGGGTTAAATTAACATAACTGATCTTTTGACATTAAAGGGATAGTGCACCCAAAAATGAAAATTCAGCCATTATCTACTCACCCATATGCCGACGGAGGCCCTGGTGAAGTTTTAGAGTCCTCACATCCCTTGCGGAGATTGGCGGGTGGAGAGGCTAGCATACCTAATGGTAGACGGCGCCCCAGACTAACGTCCAAGAGCACAAAATTGAATCCACAGAGTACCTCCATACTGCTCATCCATAGTGATCCAAGTGTGCTGCAGCCGCGACATAAAAAGTTGTTTCGAAAAACATCATATGAACTCTGTTTTTAGCCTCACTGTAGCCTGTAGCTCTGACTGCTTCTCTGTGCTCCGCGTTCATGTGTGCGCGCGCTCAGGGTGATCGGTGATGCACGGTCTCTGAAGAGCAGCAGTCTCGTCAATACTGATATCCAGATTCTCAAGTGCAGGCATCGCCAATTCCCAGTCTGAGCAGCAAAGACTTTCCTCATCCGATGGCATTGTTTTGCATTTGAAACAACTACACCACCAGGTTTCCAGTGCTCGACTCCAGTATTCTGCGGCTGGCTGAGGCTCATGAGCTGCGGCGGCTGCTTCGTCCGTATACTCGGACTCAAACAAATACGGCTCAACAAAGAAATGCTGTTCCTCCTCAATTTCAGAGTCTTCAGACATGTTGGGTTGTCCTTTGCTAAAAGACCGTAGTGCAAATTATCTTTTAGCTACTGTGGTTACCGTTGTCTCTCCCTGCGGTGCACGTGTCACGTGATGTAAACACGGGTAAGCAAAGCTCATGCTTTCGCTGGTCTCACGCAGACGCACACACGTGAGCGCGGAGCACAGAGAAGCAGTCAGAGCTACAGGCTACAGTGAGACTAAAAACAGAGTTCATATGACGTTTTTCGAAACAACTTTTTATGTCGCGGCTGCAGCACACTTGGATCACTATGGATGAGCAGTATGGAGGTACTCTGTGGTTTCAATTTTGTGTTTTTGGACGTTAGTCTGGGGCGCTGTCTACCATTAGGTGTGCTAGCCGCTCCACCCGCCGATCTCCACAAGGAATGTGAGGACTCTAAAACTTCACCAGGGCTTCCGTCGGCATATGGATGAGTAGATAATGGCTGAATTTTCATTTTTGGGTGCACTATCCCTTTAAAGCTGGAGTGCGGGACTTTTGTCTCCCCCCTCTGACAGCGAGAGTAATTACATAACCACTGTCTACACGTGCTAATGACGTATGCCTGCAGGTGAGCCCCTAGGAGTGCTTTCTTCAAGTCTTATGCAAATTTTTTTACTTTAATCCTTCCTCTAAACACAGTTTCTTTTTTATCTAGAGCAGCCACTCCAGGAACTTTTCTTGGACACTTCTTAGGATGTTCTGCCATACTCCTAGCTGCTACTCCGTCACTATGGTCTCTTCCTCCCTCCTGCTCCCTTAAGTTTTGGCCGGTTGACATGAAATGCACCACTTCAGTGTGCCAGTGCAGGAAAGACGCAACAGACATCACAACTCCGGTATACTGCTAAACTCAAAGAGCTCTCCTTGGCGGCGATAGGCTTAGTCAGCATTGTGTAAACTCAGATGACAAGCGCTTAAATGTACCTGACGTTCATTTATGTGTACAAGTCTTACACTCCAGCTTTGAGGAGAAAAGCCATGGATGTTTTCATTATACATCGTCATATTAAAGTCATAATATATGACGTGATTACACATAACAGGATGCACAAGTAGCAACGCTGCAAAACGTGACAAGAGTTTCATGTTAGAAGACATCGGTTGAAGCATCCTTGCATTGCTTGCCTTTTGGTTTCTAACTTTTGGTGTGTGTTCCTGAGTTTGGCATCAGGGTTGTACTTGGGTGGGGCTCTTCTGCTCTTTTACCGGTCAGATGAAGTTACTGTCATTCTGCCTGAAAAACTCAACTCAGGGAAATAACATCCCCTCATACCAGCAGAGTTGGTGTGTGTGTGTGTGTGTGTGTGTGTGCGCGTGCGTGCGTGTGCATGCGCGCAAATGAAAGCAGAAAAGCGAGAGTTCATGCATAATGCCAAGGGTGGTGATGGTGACAGCATGTCATGCTCAGGAGTCAGGCCCCTCTGAGACCAAACTCACAGGACGGCTGAGGCAGGCTGCCTTGAGTTGACTTGTTTCTTGTTTTTTGATGTTCTCATTGTTTGAGCCCAGATGTTGCTGTTGTGAATTTATAGTCTTAGACAATTTGGCATTTCTTGATTCTGGATTTTATGGAGTTCATACATTCAAATGTCAAAGCCATAGAGTGTGTGCCTTGATGCCTCGAACCTTGTAGCAGCTCTTAAATGTATTCTGTTTAATCTCAATAGGAACCCCATTCATGGTAATGTGATTACTGTCCCTATAATAGGCTAATTACAATAGCCTGTCATGTAGAACGATTTATGCTGAGTAGACGCGATGCATTTGACCTGTGAGTGAGCTTATGTGTGTGTGTCTTCTCTCCCTCCCTCCTTGCATATACTGTTTTTATTTATTTGCTTTATTTATTTTCCTGTCCTCCCTGTATCACAGCTTTACCCCATCACTCTCTCTTGGTCTCTCTGCTTGCCTTTTTCTTGTCTTTCTAACAGATTGTTAATCGGTGATTACTGCGGCAACAAAAGGTTAGGTGAAAGTGTTGATGGGATTCTGTTGTCATGGGAAGTGCTGAAGGCAAAAGGCAGCATCCTCTGAGTTTAATGATCCTGCGCGCGTGTGTGTATGTTTAAAATCCCTTGCTAAATCATGCATGAGTATGACGTAGTTTGTTAAAGAGCTGTGGGCTTTTGCACGCACACACACATGCACACACACACACACAGCGACTGTAGAAGATGGATGTTCTAGGTTCTCAGTAATGCCTCTCTGTCTCAATCTGTCTTCCTTGAAAATGACAGTGTGCCACGATCATACAGGATATATAGCTACACACACATACACAAACAGATACACACAAAGGCACAGATACAGATTAGGACACAGAGAGACACAATGAGCCGAGGATGGAGAGACAGAGTGACAGAAAAGGGAAAGGAACAATGAGCTACATGCATAAATAACATCCTGATGCAATTTTCCTGAATATTTAGTTTTCTGCGCTACCTGTTACCTGTAAATCCACCTTCCTGCTTTTTAAGGGAAGCCCGAGAGGACATGTCATGCCATCCTTAACTTGTCCCATGCAGTGTGTGTGTTTGCTTCTTTCTGTTGGAGCTTATGTGTCAGCCTGTACTATATGCATGCAGTATGGTGTGTTCAAAAATGATGTTTGTCTCTGCCTGATTACTAATAATCATATTGTTTCTGGCATTTGTATGTGTGTGTGTTTTTTTTCACACATTGC
Source organism: Epinephelus lanceolatus (assembly GCF_041903045.1). Taxonomy (NCBI): domain Eukaryota; kingdom Metazoa; phylum Chordata; class Actinopteri; order Perciformes; family Serranidae; genus Epinephelus; species Epinephelus lanceolatus. Next base: position 30,223,309 of record NC_135735.1, on the reverse strand, counting down.
ATAATAATAACTCTGCAGGTCGGTAAAATGGGCACATAGAAACTGTTGCTATAGAAACACCAGAATAAAAGCACCCTCCCTGGTAACGACACAAGTTTTCATTTCTTCCTATGAGATGGGAAAGGGGGTTTCACTCTTTGTGTTCTCGCTCTTTCTCCCTTTTCCCCTCTCCCTTTGAAACGAGACAACAGTTTCTCCCTCTTCTCTCTCCATGTTCCACTTTCATTCCATTTCTCACTCCCTCTTCTCCTCCTTTCAACCTTGCCTTCTACTTCCTCAGAGGGCCCCTATTTCTGTGAGTCAAATTCACTGCACTAGTGCACTTGGCCATGACTGACAGATTTTTGGTAATTTCATGACCAGAGGCTGCAGAGCTCCGGCAGTGCACCTGCAGCGCTAATGTAAAAGAGGCTGGATTAGGAGGAATAAATTATTGTTATCAATCATGAACAATCAGATCAGCTCCTCTCATCCCATTTAACAGCAGTGTGCTCCCACCGTACACTGACATTTTGTAATGGAGAAAAGAGCCCAGAACTCTCCCATGAGGAAGCCGATGTGCTTTATCAGGAGGCGCAGAGTTTCAAAGCACAAATACACAGTATTCCAAATATGCAACAAGTGTATATCATTTTAGACGCTAGTTCAGCAAGACTTTTTCAAGGATGAGAAATGTGTGCCGCTTTGAAAATACGCACTATCCTTCAAATTACATGCTACAGATGGATCGCACATTCCTGTAGTGCTGCCTTCAGATAGCTACAGAATTTCATCAACTGAAAAGACGAGCCCTCATACATAATACAAGA